>NC_044360.1:29921881-30221881 GCF_007364275.1 Archocentrus centrarchus
GACACCATGGGCTAATGTCCGGACACCAGATGTCAGTCCATTTTCATTTGCATTACTTATTTGTAGCTTTAGTTACATACAAATGATGGAAATTAAATGTAACCTCATAGCATCAACAAGATCACCACTGGATGCATTTGGGGGATTTTTTTAGCCACCTGCTAACGCATTTTCAGAAATTATAAGATATTATACTCCAAATGAGGTCTCAAACAAGTTGGCGTTGATATTTTACTTTTCAAAGCTTTCTCATTCCAGTGTCCTAGAGCTGTTGGAAATTTGAAATTGCGAATTATATTACCGTATTTTCCGGACTATAGAGCGCACCATACTATAAGCCGCACCTACAAATTTTTTGGAAAAAACTGGAAACGTACATATATAAGCCGCACCGGGCTATAAGCCGCTGGTATCTCCGCTGCTCTCGGTTTTCCACAATTACTCGGCACTCAGCAGAGGGGGACAGACAACCCCAAATTTGAGTTATAACAAGTCAATTCACCATTGATTCGTTCACGCCGAGCTTACGTGCAGCGGCTCTATTTCCCTCCTGTAGTGCCAGGTCGATAGCCCTCAACTTAAAAGCGGCATCATAGGAAGTTCTTTTTGTGGTTTCCATGATGAGGGAGTTTGAAAAAAATCTCTTTTGTGCCTGCTGCTAGCACTTGTTGGCGCTTTCTTCTTTGATTTCCAACTTTGACGTCCCATGATTCATATCCTGCTAAAGAGCCCCCTGGTGGTTAAAGAAAAATCCACAGAAACGCCGCACCGGGCTATAAGCCGCATGGTTCAAAACGTGGGAAAAAAGTAGCGGCTTATAGTCCGAAAAATACGGTAATTAAATCCAAACCTTAGCCCAAACCAGTGTTTTGTTGGAGGATAATAGTATTTGATGAGGCATGTGGGAGGACATTTATATATTAAGGAGAGTTGGGTTAAATGGGTATCAAACCATAATCCTTATTACTATCACACTCATCAAAGCTGGACAGCGTAGGTAAATTATAGACACAGAAGACGACCAAATGCAAAGGTGGCAGTGTGTCCTGTGTAAACAGGAGATTTTGCCCAAACCACAGTGGCAGTGAACACATGCTGTGATTATATAACCAGTGTTTCCGGCGGTTTACCATGCTTACACCGGAGGCCTGCTGTATGTGCTGCACCACTCCAAGTGAGCATGTGGCACGGCAGCTGTGGAAGGAAGAGAGGCTGACCGCTGATTGTGGTCATCTATCAACCCTCTAACACTCATTTTGTGTGTGTGTGTGTGTGTGTGTGTGTGTGTGTGTGTGTGTGTGTGTGTGTGTGTGTGTGTGTGTGTGTGTGTGTGTGTGTGTGTGTAAAGATGATGAACATTCTAATTAAAGAGCAAACATAAGACAGTTCTTTGGTGCTCTCTGATTGTTTCTTATACACTGAGACTGCCCTCATTCTTATGTTGACCTGCTTACACCTCTGGTTGTGTCCCAGTGGTCCAAGTCGTCAAGGCGCACGCAAACACACACATACACACACACAGAAAGAGAGAGGATGAAAAAGAGAGAGACGACAGGCCCCTGGGCTGGTTCACAGCTGTGTGCTCTGCTTCGCTTGAATGCACCTCACTGTGTGTGCCAGGAGGAGTGATGGATGAAAAGAAGCATAGTTCGTGCACATGTATACATGTGTTTGTGCCACTGTTCAGTATTTTATTCTGTGATTTCTTTTTTAGTTTTTGTTAAATAAAGATGGAACAGAGAGAAAAGAAACTGATGAAACTCTTTGATGAGGAGAACTGGTCTTTTGTCCACCATCAAAGGACACAAAAACATGCACAACCGGTAATAGAGTGACAGAGCGGCAGCTTTTCTAATTTCTGCAATACACAATCATAACCACCCGTGCTACTACACACACACACACACACGCGCGCGCACGCGCACACTCACACACAGGTGGTGACTATGTTGCATTTATCTGAATACATAACAGATAAAACAGCCTTGGAAATGACACCTGGACACTTGTGTTTTTCATACGTTTATCTCTACAAAGGGATGCTAAACATGTGTATGTAAAAGTGAGGTAAGTAAAAATTATTTGTGTGATGGTCAGTGTACAGAATACAAAAGAAAGCTCTATTAATATGCCAAATGTTCCTGTTTTGAAATAATAAGAGGAAAAAGCAGGCTTCAAAGCTGACTGGAGATGAATTGCCAGGGAAGCAGCTGTTGGCCTACTTAGCAGGCCTGTCCTTAACACAGGACCTCTGATCTCACACACACACACACACACACACACACACACACACACACACACACACACACACACACACACACACACACACACACACAAGCACACACACACAAGCACACGCATTCTCAAACGTAAAATTATACAAGCTACACACATAAATTGAACTTTCACATGTAAAAGCAAGCTGCCAGCTTCCGTTGAGCTTTGCCATCCCTTTGATGACCTGCCTGTCTGCCTCACCATTGTGTGTATTACTATACATTTATGTGTGTGCCCCTGAATTCCTTGTGCTGTGCCATCCCATCTTCGAACAGCCCTTCAGTTGAACAGTTTTCTTGCTAAATGTTCCCTTTGTCACTTTCCTGACACACTTTCTCATAAAAAGGGTCCCCACATTGTGCGTCATATACAGTGAACCTGTACCAGCAAGATTTTATGTCAAAATGGAGGAGTTATTTCAGCCAACATCATGAAATGCAGAGAGGAGGAGTCTTAATTTCAGCTAGGGGAAATGCTGTAGATTAACTGCTTAATTCATTCTGGTGTCAAGTATGTTTACATCTGGGAAATCTATTCTACCCACACAAAACAACAAATTAAATTTTATATGCAAATAGCAAAAGCAAATAACCCTCCTGAGCTAAACCTAGATGGGTAAATCTACATCTGTTATAATTTGGAAGTAATCAAGTAACTCAATAGCTGCTTAGCCTATAGTTGCTTAGCAACTATCACATATTAAGCTAATAGTTCAATGTTTTTGAACTGATGCATCCTCATTTTCTTTCTAAGATCTAAGCTGACAAGACTGACACTACTCTCTAATGTCTCTATGTTATAAATATATACAAAACGAAAAAGCTGAAAACCACATCTTAGTCAAATGTGGACTGTTGAATCTGAACCATGGAGTTAATTTCCCACTTCCAGGGTGAAGCGTATCTAACACATTTATGAGTGTTTCCCATTCATATATTTAACTTGGAACAGCCTCCCAGGTATAAATACATTTTTATTTTTTCTTCTGTCTAAGGAAACAGCAATACTGATTTACAAGTGGACACATTTCTCACTCTGATTGAAAGCTCAGTCGCTGCTGATGAGTTAGCCACAGCCCTTCACGCCTCCTGTTTTCCTACCAGTAGGCTAATGAGGTTGCTGTTGTGGCAGTTCTTAACTGTGTTTAAGTCATCAGACAGAATCCAAAGCCAGCTGAAAACAGTACTCATTTTTAATTTCAGTTCAATTCAATTTCATTCACTAATTCACAACAGTACCTTTATTAAGATGTTTTTATTGTAAGGAAAATATTAGATGGAGAACCCCAATGATCTAAGGCGGTCATTTTGAGCTTGACCTATTAGAATTGATAAGAACTGAGACTTGGGAAGTGATAGCCAGCAGAACCAGGCTCATATCTACTGGGGATGAAAGAGGAAAAAGGAGAGGACAGTCTATAGTGCAGGTGGGGCGCTGCTGACTTCAACTGAGGCTATAGTCAGGCGGTGGAAGGAATACTTCAAGGACCTCCTTAATCCCTCTGACAAGCCTTCTGTAGTGGAAGCAGAGTCTGGGGACTTGGGGGATGACTCACCCATTACTGGGGGTGAGGTCACTGAGGCGGTTAAACACCTCCTTGGTGGCAGGGCCCCTGGGGTGGATGAGATTCGCCCTGAGTTCCTGAAGGCTCTCGATGTTGTAGGGCTGTCTTAGTTGACACGCCTCTGCAACAGATCTGGGGCAGTGCCATTGGATTGGCAGACTGGGGTGGTGGTCCCCATCTTTAAGAAGGGAGACCGGAGGGTGTGCTCCAACTTTCGGGGGATCACACTCCTCAGCCTCCCCGGTAAGGTCTATGCCAGGGTGCTGGAAAGGAGGGTCCACCCGTTAGTCGAACCTCGGTTGCGGAACGCTGGACCAGCTCTTTATCCTCTCAAGGATATTTAAGTGTGCGTGGGAGTTTGCCCAACCAGTCTACATGTGTTTTGTGGACTTGGAGAAGGCATTCGACTGTGTCCGCCGGGGTATCCTGTGGGAGGTCCTGTGGGAGTATGGGGTGTCTGGCCTCTTATTGCAGGCCATTCAGTCTCTGTACAACCGCAGTGAGAGCTTGGTCCATATAGCCGGTAATAAGTCGGATTCATTTCCTGTGGGTGTTGGACTCGGTCAGGGCTGCCCTTTGTCACTGATTCTGTTCATAATTTTTATGGACAGAATTTCTAGGCGTGGCCAGGTGGCGGAAGGTTTCCTCCTTGGTGGCCTCAAGAGTCTCATCTCTGCTCTTTGCAGATGATGTGGTCATGTTGGCTTCATCAGGGGGTGGCCTCCAGCTCGCAGTGGAACGGTTAGCAGCCGAGTGTGAAGCGGCTGGCATGAGAATCAACACCTCTAAGGCCCCGTTTACACGAAGCCATTTTCACTGGAAACGGTGTCGTTTTGATGCGTTTCAGCCTTTCGTTTACACGATAGCGTTTCAGAAACGATCCGCATTTACACGATGACATGTGAAACGATGAAAACGATGTAGTTCCCATGCCAGGCCACAAGTTGGCGTTGGTTTTCTCTTTGCAAAGTTTGTTTATGCAAGATGTGCATGCGTGGAGTGACACAGTAGGTAGTGCGGCAAATTGTTCATTACTTACAAAACGGCCAATGTGAGAGGTTTTGTGTGGACTGACGATGAGGTTGGATCGCTGGTGCACACAACGCTGAATTACAAAATGGTAAAAACACAAGAAAAGCTTAAGAAGCACTCGTGAATCCGCGAGTACTGTTTATCAATTTGTGCGTGCGCGAAAAACTGTGGCCGTCACAACCATAGTGTGCATGTGTGAGTCGAGCGTTTTCAAATCACCCCGGTTTCAAGTGTTTACACGAGAATGCAAGCCGGTTTCTGAAACGCTCCTCTCTGGACCCCGTTTCCGAAACACATCATTTTCACTCCGTTGTCGTGTAAACAGAAGGGCGAAACGCATCAAAACAACACCGTTGTCGTGTAAACGCAAGGCCGGAACGCATCAAAATGCCGTTTCAAAATGAAAACGGTCTCGTGTAAACGGCACCTAAGTCTGAGGCCATGGTCCTCAGCCGGAAAAGGGTGGAGTGCCCTCTCCAGCTCAGGGACGAGTTCTTGCCCCACGTGGAGGAGTTCAAGTATCTCGGGGTCTTGTTCACGAGTGACGGTAGAAGGGAGCAGGAGATCGACAGGCAAATCGGGGCTGCTTCTGCAGTGATGCGGATGCTGCACCGGTCTGTCGTGGTGAAGTGGGAGCTTAGTGTAAAAGCGAAGCTCTTGATTTACCGGTCGATCTACATTCCTACCCTCACCTCTGGTCACAAGCTTTGGGTAGTGACCAAAAGAATAAGATTGTGAATACAAGCGGCAGAAATGAGTTTCCTTTGAAGGGTGGCTGGCCTCTCCCTTAGAGATAAGGTGAGGAGTGCGGTCATCCAGGACGGGCTCAGAGTAGAGCTGCTGCTCCTCCACATCGAAAGGAGCCAGTTGAGGTGGCTCGGGCATCTGATTAAGATGCCTCCTGGCCGCCTCTTGGGTGAGGGTGTAACTTCTCACATGCTACTTTTCCACTGCCAAGGTGCCAGTGCTCGTGCCAGTGCCGGTGTCGGTTTCAGCAAACCGGCGAAATGCTTAAGAACAAGCCTGCTTCTCCACCGCGCTTCTGTGAACTGCTCCTTTAGTTATGAGTGGGGGTGGCTGTAGCTCAGTAGGTAGAGCAGGTCACCTACTGATCGGAAGGTCAGCGGTTCGAATCCTGGCTACTCCAGGCTACATGCCAATGTATCCTTGGGCAAGATACTTAACCCCAAGTTGCTCTCCGACCGTTCTGTCGGAGTAAGAATGCGTGTGAATGTTAGTTAATTAAAAAGCACTTAGCTTAGTTAACATGGAAGTGCTTGTATGAATGGGAGTGCATGGGTGAATGCACAGGTTGTATAAGCGCTTTGAGTGCTCATACTGAGTAGAAAAGCGCTATATAAGAACTAGTCCATTTATGAGTGTGGGCGGGTCCTCGTCTGGACACAAAAGCCAAAGAGTGCAAATGTGGGAGAACACGGTCCCCTTTCTTGTGCTTTGAACTTATTTTATGGTCCAAACAAAATTACTGCAGCATCTGTTTGCAGCACAGACCTAAACACTGATTACGAGCGAGATGACAAGTACGAACTTTGCATCCCTTTATCTGTGATATGAACTGATACAAAACAGCAAGTTCAGCCTTAGGGCCCAACCTAATTCACAGCCGTGAAAATTGCTTCCCTTTTCTCATGTAATACACATGAGAAAACTTTATGTTGAGATTTCAGAGTCACGCCCTTCTGCCGCTTTCGTCATGCGTTCTTGGTTTGAGACCCGCTAGCTTGCGTGGCCCGTTGAACCTCATTTTTGTCTGAGCACCAAGTGCACCAACCGCCGAACGGTTCAAATACTGGCACTGGCACCGGCACCAGAACCCCGTCGGTGGAAAAGCGGCCACAGAGGGACAACTATCATGACCAAACCAGTCAGCACAGTAATGACTAGCAATAACCACACCAATATCCTAACCAATATCATAATAATGCAATTAAGACAGTTCCCTGATTATGCTGCCATTGTTCACCTTTTTTCATTTACAATAAACCAACCAAACCCAGTGTAATGCTACCTCAGCATGAGCTTTCAGAAAATATGCCAGGGGTCCAGCATCAGAGATATGACATCACACAACACCACTGATTTTCAGTGTGATCCCTCCCTTTCACAAAGCCTTTGATTTATTTCTGACTGATGTGCGATCAAGGTCCCATGTTGGTGTCCATTTGTATGACTCTTTGACTATGCAGATAGAGGAGCTATAAGAATTCAAACATCGTAGAGGCTACATAGACAACTTTATGTGCAGCCCTCCAAAAAGCCAACACCATGTAGCCCAACAGCAGTGACGCTATGTGGAATGCTCATTGGTTGAAAAGTTGGTGTGAACAGTTCACCACCAACAGAGAGAAGCACAAAAACACATCTCAAAAACAAAAACTGCTCTCCTAATTGATCTGATTTTCAATCAGGGGACAGGAGACAAAAATCAAAGGAATTTACCGATTGGCTTTGGACTAAGCCAGGAGTTATCATTTTTAGAACAGCAGGTGGAATGCTATGTTGGCAGTTAATGGCAAATGGACTGGTTCAGATAAAGTGCTTTTCTACTCTAGAACACTCATAGCACTTTATATAATACGTCTTCATTTACCCATTCACACACACATTCATAAAAGTACTTTTTTCCACACTTACACATTTACACTCAGAAGAGCAACTCAGGGTTCAGTATCTTGCCTAAGGATACTTTGGCATGGCTGCATCCGCCATGGATTAAACTACCAACCTTCCAATTAGTAGATGATCTGCTCTACCTCCTGATGCACAGCCACCCCAAATGATGAGCAAGTGTATTGAATAAGATGCACCCATAAACTTTAGGGTTACAATGCAAAGACATACAGACTTTATTTATATTACTGAGTCATTTATTATCAGCCCTTTACTTTGTTTTCCCTGTTACTATTGTTTTTGGGCAAATATAAATGGTAAATGGTAAATGGACTAGCTCTTATATAGCGCTTTTCTACTCAGTATGAGCACTCAAAGCACTATTACAACAGCAGTGACTGTTGGCTTTCAATTCTTTTCTGATAATTAGTGTTAAGTAGCAGATTCATAAACATTAAATCAACAAAGCTGAATAACAAACCTTCATACTACATTTTTTCAGTTCCAAAAGGCATCAACAGAACAAAAACTCTCAAGGGGTCCAATTCAGTGACTCCAGCTAGCAGAGGTGAGGCCTAGCAGATGCCAGCTGACCACACGGTCATTGTGTCAGGACATTTGCCAATCAAAGCAGGCACAGTGCCCATCCATTCCAACTCTTTACCAATCACACAAAACTGAAAAGCCACAAAAGTGTGAATAACCACAACCATGCGAGAGTTCCACCTTGAACAGGCTGTTTGGAAATTGCTGCTGTAACCATATCACATCACTGCTCTATGGATTATTACAGAATGCTGCTCACATTTGCATAATGTAGAAAATGTATCATTGTGGATAATGGAATCCACACGGGACTCAAGCATTGCACACCACTTCTCTTTTTCTTATTATTATAAGCTTTTCCTGACAAATTGTGTCCCTATCTCATTTTTCCTTTAATGAAGCAAAATACTGTAAATAGGCTTAGTTGGATTGAGTCATATTAAGGCAAAAAAGCATCAGTGGAACATAAACTGCAATATAATGCACAGAGACAGGAGGAAATAAGAATGTATGAATCACAAGCGCAGCCACCAACAAATTCTCTCCTCACACTCACTTTCTCTCTGTGTATTAATACTATAGCTGCTGTCCCCAGCTAATGCTGTTAGCAACAAAGCACCTGTGTTTCAGCAGGGTAATTGGAAAATGAGCAATAATCAGATGAAATAAAAGAAGCAACAAAAACCTGGAATTAGAAATAGCAAATGGTCCTGACCATCAGTGGATAAGGCTTGAATGGTGTTACTCTATTGATTTGTCAACCTTACTAGTTACCAACTTTTTCTTTTTGCTTTATACTATTGGGTGCACTGATAACTAAATCTTAAAAAGCTCTGACTTTATATGCACTGAGGCAACAGAACTTGCCTGAAAATAACTAATTTTTAGACTTCATCATTAACATAATAAAGTGATAGTTACCAGTATGTTCAACGATACACAGTACAGAAAACTGTTAGTTAATTCAACAAAATTAAACTTTCCAAAATATGGGAAAAAAAGAAAAAGCTACAAAAGGGGCTTGAGTGGTTTGTCTTACTGTATTATGATGTAAATAAAATTAGGCAGTGCAATATTTTTTTTTTTTTAACTATTCAATTTTGGATGCTAAGTAGAATGTGAAAACAATGATACACATGGTATGAGCAGTGCTAGCATGACAGACTGCGCATGCCTTGTTGGCATATTAATTAGCCAACCTTTTCACTGTGCTGTACTGACTTTATTGTCACCTACTTGGTAAGATGTGTTTTGTACGTGTGTGTAGGTGTGTGTGTGTGTGTGTGTACTAACCTTTCTGTTATAAATATACATTCTAAATGTGATTTGTCTTTTTGAATGCCATGGTTAAAAACTGGAAGCCTGCTCTCATTCTCTATTCTAAATACAATACTGTAATAGCAGAGCTAATTAATATGCAGAGATGTTAGCAAAGTTTTTGATTTTTGTTTGTCTGCATGGTTTTTTGGGGGGTTTTTTTCAGTTAAGATGTGCTTAAATCTAAAGGGGAATGAAAAATGCCACCTACTCCCATACAGACTCATTGTAAGGATTTTGTTATGAGCTAGAATTTAATGGTTTGATAATTCTTTTACTGTGCAGGTCTTCTTCCAGTCACGTTACCACAATCTACAGTGTTAATTCTCTTCAAAAGCAAATCCAAAGGCTCTTTTAAAAGCCACCTCTCTCTGTTCTATATTTGTTCTGGTCCCAGTGAATTTAGTTTGTTATACTGACACCTTGTGGTCGGGGGAAGTTAAAACTTATGTTAGGGCAAATCCTCCAGACAAAATGGAGCACAGAGAGGCATGGTGGAATCCAAATCCATTCTCTCCTTTATGGACTTGATTTCGCATAAAATGTTTTCAGTTGGACAGTTTTCTGATGAGGGTAGCACGGTGGCGCAGTGGTTAGCACTGCTGCCTCACAGTTAGAACAACATCTGAAAGGTCTGGGTTTGATTCCACCTTGGCCCAGGCCTCTCCCTCTCTCTGTGTGGAGTTTGCATGTTCTCCCCGTGCTTGCGTGGGTTTCCTCCGGGTACTCTGGTTTCCTCCCACATCCCAAAAACATGCACTTACTGGGGTTAGGTTAATTGGCTACTCTAAATTGCCCATAGGTGTGGATGAGAGTGTGAATGTGAGTGTGAAAAGTTGTTTCTCTCTCTGTGTTGGCCCTGCAACAGGCTGGCGACCTGTTCAGGGTGTACCCTGCCTCTCGCCCTATGACAGCTGGGATAGGCTCCAGCCCCCCCGCGACCCTGAACAGGATGAGCGGAAGCGAATGGATGGATGAGTTTTCTGATGAGTATTAAGTTCATTGTACACAGATTGCATTTTCTTATATTTTAATGACCTCATGTTTTGAGCTAGTGAGCACTGGTAGAATGGGTAATAATAGGAGATGTGTGCCTGAAGAGAGCCCACAAATGTACTGTGAAGACATTTAAGACCAGTATTCTGGAGAATGGTCGACCCATTTTCTTCAGACCTTGTGTGAACTACATCAGTGTCAAAGAACGGTTTACAGGCGACCAAGCAACTATACCTACTAAAAAAGTAGTCTAGGATAACCTTGGCAAGCAGATCTTAAGTAATGGAGTAGTTCTTATATAGCGTTTTTCTACTCTAACTGAGCACTCAAAGCACTTATACAACAAGTACTTCCATGTGTAGCTGATCTAAGTGCTTAGTGTCTACCATTCACACACATTCACACATATTCACACTCTGTTGCATCAGAGAGCAACTTGGGGTTCAGCATCTTGCCCAAGGATACTTTGGCATGCAGCCTGGAATCGAACCGCCAACCGTCCAATTAGTAGGTTACCTGCTCTACCTCCTGAGCCACAGCCACCCCCCAAGTTCCACCATAGAGGAAAACAAACTGGCACCATCAGTTGAAGACAAACTTTTTCTTCACATTATGATTGAAGAATACTTCAAAGATGAATCCAACAGTTGGGTGCCCCCTCTCCCATTTTGGTCACCAAGACAGAATCTGCCTAACAACAGGGAGCCTCAAGACTCAAGACTTTGAAGAGGAAGCCAGAGATGAGGGACCACTATGTGCAGTTCATGGAGAAGATCTTCAGTAACAGTCATGCAGAACCAGCTCCTTCTCTGGAACACAGTAAAGAATGTTGGTACTTACCAAGCTTTGGTGTCTACCACCCACAGAAGCCGGGCCAAATCTTTCTTGGTCACATAACATTACAGCTGTTATCAAGAAGGCTCAGCAGTGACTACACTTCCTGATGGTCCTCAGGCAGAACAACTTGGACTCAAACCTGCTGCTGACCTTCTACCGCTCATCCATTGAGACCCTGCTGATGTACTGTATCACAGTATGGTACAGCAGTTGCACTGAGGCAGACAGGGTGAGGCTTCAGAGGGTAGTCAAGACAGCACAAAGAATCATTGGCTGCCTCTCCCCTCCTTGATGGACATATACACCTCCTGATGCCTCAGCAGGGGACATTGTGGAGTATCAGATGAAGGTTCATGTGTTGGGTAATTGCCCATCTCCAGCAGTAGCCATCTATGGTTTGAAAAGGACAGTCATGGAGAGAGCAGGGGAGTATGGATTGGATACAAGACTCTTCATGGAGTGCCATTTTTATGTTGGTGATGGACCTAAGTCATTTTCTACCGCAACAGAGGCCATTAATGTGTTAAAGAAATCTCAGTGCATGTTTGCACAGTCCAATCTGCGACTACACAAAATAGTCTCCAGCACAGTGAGTCTGTCAGTAAATCAAACCCACTCAGCAAACTCTGCCCTTTCATTGACACAGGTCAACTTTTCAGAGTTGGAGGCCAGCTAATGCAAGCCCAGCTTACGTCAGATGAATCACACCCTATACCAGACATCACCAATAGGCGGACCTTGGTCCGGATTCGGACCGAAATGATGTTTCAAGTGGACCCGAACCTAATACCAAAACAGAAATGACCACTTAATTAAAATCTTGTTGAGCACTTTCTGGTTTACCGGCGAAGCTTTTACAGTCCTTACGGTAGTAGTGAAGCGTCCAAGGAAACCCACTGACCAGTTTGGCTATACCACATGATACCACCAAGCTGGTTCCTGCCGGCTGGTAAACTTTGTAACAAACAGGGTTATTATAGTTAACGAAAACGAACGAAATAATGAAAACTGAAAAAGAAAAAAACATTTTCATTAACTGAAATAAATAAAATCTATAATTAAAAGCAAAAAACAGTATTGTGAGTTTACAAAACTAACTAAAACTAACAGAAATGATAGATAAAATGACCTTTGTGGATTCATATGAAATCATTTTTTTCCGCTCTAACAGTTTAAGCTAGGAGCGCCGTCGGGCAACTGTGTGCGTGCGTGCGTGCGTGTGTGTGCGTGCTCACCACATCAGTAATGGCAAGTAATGGCAGCGGTCTGCCGAGAAACCGTACTGATCCTTCAACGTAACCTGACATGTGCCTCCGGAGAAATCAAACTACATGTCGGGTCCATACAGCCCACAAGGTTGTGATTAAACTGTTCAGTCCTTGTGCATTTCTGGCTACTTTTTGCTGCAGTGTTTGAATTCAACAGTGAGAGAATAACAATCAGGAATAATAATCAAAGCATCAACATAAGGACTCACAAATGTCAGCAAATTCCTGGAGGGAGACTGCTGAAACTATCAGAATGGATGTGAGGAAATGAAGAAAGTGTTAAAACAGGGACAAATATGTTTGCAGCCAAAAAAACTGATCACAAAGAGCGAGGACCAAAAAAAAACACCAGCATGCGCAAGGTAATTAACATACACAATCCAGCTACACAGGCATAAATGGTAGGCCACTTAAGTAGGTTGTGTACAGAGGCTGCAAAGCTAGCTCTCCGACTAGCTCCAAAACAGAAGCAGCTTCATGTGGTGAGAACATCAGGATGCAGCTGGATTTGAGCTTTGATTCCTTCAAAGAGTTCAGTTTTTGTCCAACATTCTCTGTGTTCTGATGTTTTACACCACGTGTACTGCACTGACACTGAAGTTTGTTGGAGAGTTTATTCACTTTTGGAGTTCATGTTTTTCTTTATGTTTCTCCTTGTTGATGTTCATGTGTTTCCTTAATATTACACACATTAAACACGTAGTGCTGCTATTTTGTGAACAGTGGGTTGTTGAATGCAATTTTTTAAACCGTATCTTTTGTCGAGTTATTATTACATAATAGTCACTCTTGCACCTGACAAAGTATGAAAAACTAACACTAAGCATGAAACCAAATAAAAAAACTAATGCTCTGAAAACTAACAAAAACTTTATATATATATATATATATATATATATATATATATATATATATATATATATATATATATATATATATATATATATATATATGTATAGCACATTTCTGGCCTCAAGTTTGAAAAAACAATATTTCTATGAGGGTTAGGGTTACGGTATAATATATAAACTAATTATTTCACATGACAGACTAACACATCAGAGGCTTTGGTTGTTTAGTTGGTCAAGACCAGCTGACTTAAAAAATTAGCGACTGCTTCTTCTCCTGATCGCTGGTGACCAGTTATGTGCAGGCCCTGCTTCCATCTTTATCACATTTATTTTCTTATGTAACAGATCTATAAAATTCACACAGTAAACTCAACTATTGTCAGTAAACTAACATTAACAGTTTTTGTATGGTTAATTTGCCATAGCTTAATATATATTTTTGATATAAAGATGGTAAATGGACTGGTTCTTATATAGCGCTTTTCTACTCTACATGAGCAATCGAATGACTTTATACAGCATGTCTCAGGCCCCGTTTACACGAAGCCGTTTTTTACACGATGACATGTGAAACGATGAAAATGATGTAGTTCCCATGCCAGGCCACAAGTTGGCGTTGGTATTCTCTTTGCAAAGTTTGTTTATGCAAGCAGACATGCGTGGAGTGACACAGTAGGTAGTGCGGCAAATTGTTCATTACTTACAAAACGGCCAATGTGAGAGGTTTTGTGTGGACTGACGATGAGGTTGGATCGCTGGTGCACACAACGCTGAATTACAAAACGGTAAAAACACAAGAAAAGCATAAGAAGCACTTCATATTATGTTTTTGTCCAGATTTCTCACCATTAATAGAAAGAGAAGACAGAATTAAAACTGCAGAACTGGTAATTCTAATTAAGTTTAGTTTATTATTGTCAAATACAGGTAACAATGGCATATCACTACCAGCAATGAAATTCTTTTGCCCAGGCCCTCAGTATTTTGCATATAAGACCAAAAGCAATTTTGCACATGAACTAACACTAAAATAAATAGAATATAAGTAGAATATAAAGTAAACTATATAAACCTATGTAAACTATATAAAAAGCACGCAACCTTGGGGGGCACCGGTGCTGAGCATCGGTGAGGATGATATGATGCTGCCAATCCACACCACTTCAATCTAAATTATTGCTTTGGAACTACAAGTACCCACTGTCACACTACATTGTTATTGCTATTTTAAATATAAATATGGATTAGAGCAGCTTTAGGAATAATATGGATAACTTTGAAGCTCAAAACAGCTTCACTGAGGGAAAACTGATGTTAAGGCAGATTTACTCCACAACTCTCCCTGTAACTAAGCAGCCAAACAAACACATATTTGACAGATGACTCTGCAGTTCCCTAGCAACAAAAAAGGGCACTTGGGCTTCTTAAAGTTTTTTGCTGTGTATTACATGTGAATTTTATGGGAGCTTTTGCCATCCATAACTTAAAATTTCAAGTTAATTATCTCAACATATCAAGTTAATAAGTCAAAATTTCGAATCACTCAAAATTTTGAGTTAGCTCTGCCAATCAAGAAGCTCCATGAAGGAAATGACCTCTTTCACAGAACTAAGTCAAAATTTCAACCTATTAATGCAAAATTTTGAGAAACATAACTCAAAATTTTGACTTATTAACTTGAAATTATTATTACTTATTTTGGGAAATTTCAGGTTCAACTAAGCTGAAATTTATGGATAGCAAAAAATATAATATAATTTAATGTGTAATATATTCTAATACTAGTGAAGTTCTTCATCTTGGAAAAATGAGATGCTGGGTTCATGTGAGTGGTTGCACCTGTCTTTTTGAAACAAAAATTATAAGTAGGTGTTTTCAACAGGCTCTATTTTAATTTAAATGCAACTTATTCATCTGTACTAAATGCAGAATTGTCCATGGTAAACGGACTAGTTCTTGTATAGCGCTTTTCTTCTCTAGCTGTGCACTCAAAGCATCCCCAAACTCTGCATATATGTCTGGGTGGATATATGGACGAACATGTGCTCCTATCCAGATGTCTTTTTTGGAGAAGGCCTTACATATTTCAACAAAAGAATGCTAAACCACATACTGAATCTATTACAACATGGCTTTGTAGAAGTCCAGACCTTTCACCAACTGAAAATATTTGGTGCATCATGGAACAAAAAAATACAACAAAGACACAAGACCTTTTAGAAGACAGAATCATATATCACAAGAATGGGACAACATTCCTCTCCCAAAGGTTCAGAAATTTGTCTCCTAAGTTCCAAGACATTTACAGACTGTTGTTAAAAGAGGAGCGGATGCTCCAGATTCCCAACAAATCAAATGAATTGCTTCCTTACTTGAGACTGTTTTAAGCTGTACTAACATAACAGGAAAACTGATTTTCGAATGCTCAATTAGTGGAACATAGGCATAGAATAGAATGCCTTTATTGTCATTATACAGGATGTACAATGAGATTGGAGGACCACTCCTGTTCAGTGCCATGTAACAGAAAATCAAACTCTCTAAAATAAAAATATTATGAAAATATTATAATCTAGTATGATCAATATAATCAAGAGATATACAGAAATAAACAATGTGTAAAATATACAAAAAATAGCATGTATAAAAATATATACATACATTGGTGCATCTGTACATTGTAAGAAAAGTAAATATGTGTATACATATAATAATGAAGATGATGAATATTGCACTTGGTGAATGAATATTGCACTAGTGAATGAATACTGGATATTACACAATATAGGAATGTCAGATATTGTTGAGTATGAATAATATAATATTGCACAGTTACAGTGGGTGAGTGTGTGAGTTCAGGGTGGTGATTGCTCTGGCGAAGAAACTGTTCTTGAGTCTGTTTGTTCTGGCTTTGATGCACCTGTAGCGCCTGCCAGAGGGCAGCAGGTCAAACAGGTCAAAGCCAGGGTGTGAGCTGTCCTTGATGATGTTCCTGGCTCTGCTGATGCAGCGGGAGGTGTAGATGTCCATCAGGGAGGGGAGAGGGCAGCCAACGATTCTTTGTGCTGTCTTGACTACCCTCTGAAGCCTGACCCTGTCTGCCTCAGTGCAGCTGCCGTACCATACTGTGATACAGTACGTCAGCAGGCTCTCAATGGATGAGCGGTAGAAGGTCAGCAGCAGGTTTGAGTCCAAGTTGTTCTTCCTGAGGACCCTCAGGAAGTGAAGTCGCTGCTGAGCCTTCTTGATAACAGCTGTGATGTTATCTGACCAAGAGAGATTAGCAGAGATGAGGACACCAAGAAACCTGAAGGTGTGGACCCTCTCCACATGCTCGCCGTTGATGTAGAGGGGAGCATGATGGTTGTTGAAAAAAAAAGACCTTTTTATGTTTGCATAGATATTTAATTAAGATTCGTAGATGATTTATAATGAATAAGTTTGTTACTGTTTATCATTTATAGCATTTTTTATCATTTTAATGTTTGATGAAAATAAATGTGCTTTTCTTTCATAAATAAGAACACTTTCAAGTGACTCCAAACTTTTGAACAGTAATGCATATATGAAAAACTTTGTAATTTATATAAAGAATAGGAAATAGGACAGAGAGGAGGGAGAGAAGGATGTGCTTTACCCAGTTACAGTGATCATGAAAGACACAATGACCTTCAGCTTGGCACATAGCTTTTATGACACATCACCAAGGTAAATACTCACAGCCTGAGTCAGTCTGTCAGCATGCGTCATACACTAGTTAGTCATCCAACAGTTTTAATTCAGTAAGATTTAATTATTTCCAAATGGCTCACTATGTGGGTGAGACGTTTGGAAATAACGTCTTATTTCTGGTGGGTCTTATTTCTAACTTTTCCTGTTTTCTAAATATGTTTCAGCATGTTTTTGTTTTAATCTGCTGTTGATGCATCCACACTTCCTTTAGGTCAACACAATAATTGTTTCATGTGGAACAATCAGCCTCTTATCATTAACTGGTTCTTAGTATTTACCCCATTGTCTTATAGAGGAAAAAGTCAGGGTCATGCGATGCAACATGGTTTAGAGCAATCATTTTAATGATGGCAGGGGGACCTGCTGTCTCAGAGGCACTTAAATTAAATCCCATTGCTGGTGGATAGGAATTATTTGATTATTGAGGGATTTAGCATTGTGATCATCTTCTTCAGTGCACTAAAGCCTTATTAATGGGGGCTCATCATACAGCTAAACCCTGACCCAGAGGCATTATGGGAGAAAAATCAGTCAGAGAATTCTTATATCACTCATAATTTCAGGTTATTTATAGCATGTTTTTGTGACCAACAGCAACTACAGTAAGTAGCATACACAGCTCATTCTTTCAAGAATCTACTTCTCTGTTATAAATACACTACATGGCAACATGAAGTTTAGCAGTGAAGATAAACCAGATCAAAGAAATCACAAATGTTTGAAAAAAAAAAGAGCTGCTGTGGACTGAAGGCTCTGAAGTGGCTCAGCAAGAATGAGAATGAAATATGGAGAAATATGATATTTTTTCAGCTTCACTGAACAAAGCACAGCATAGCTTGGAAACACTTACTCATTCATTCGAACAGGAGCCAGTCTGTATTGAAAAATCAACCCGCTGTCCTCTGCTTATCACAGACAATTGTCCAACTATTTGTGGTAACACCTATTTAATATGGAAAGTACTTAGCAATGTTAAAATGTGGCATGTGGCATTTTAAGTACCAGCAAGATCTGCTTAAGTAGTTCAGATGGCCAGGCCATCTCTGAATATGTTTGCCTATATTTATTTTAGTGACAGCTCAAAAGCTGCAGGTATCCAGAAGTATGTGGCTTGTGTTTATTAATAGCAACAGCAGGGTCATATATTATGTGCTCCCTTGATACCAACTGAATGGTTATGTGTATGTGTGCACAAACACTTAGAGTTTTCCATGAAGATAGGCTACTTTCTGCCTATGCACAGTAATGTGAGCTCAGGTCAGCTGAGCCCAACATAAACTGCTGTGTTTTCACTTGATGGAACACACACACACACACACACACTGAAACAGAAACACCATGTTCCCAGCAAACAACTGTGAGCTACATCAGGCAAAAGTTTGTGAATTTGTAGTAAAACTGGTAAATTTATGGGATTTCACTATCATTATTAATGTTAATCAAGATGAGCCACTGTTGAGGGTTCAGACTGTTTAACTCTGGTCCCATTAACAAATGAATGATGACAAAAGAGGCCTTTCTAATTTCCTAAATCGCCTGTTGAACAGTGAGGTAAAAGCAACAAATCCTTTAAGCTATTTTACTGCAGTTTTAGACAGAAGGATGTAATGAAATATCCAGCATGTCTACATAAATCCCAGCCTTAAAGTGATCTTACTCTACCTGCTCCTGGACCAAGAACTATGCCCATTAACAGGATACACAGACAACAGAAGTTGAAAAAGTGACAATGGCAGAAAATAAATCACTGTACTACTTCAGAAAACTAGGCTTTCACAAGAGTTCTGAGAAACCTAAATTAGTTTCTAGGAGACTGTAATGATGAAAGCCTTTTCTCTGTTTGTCACCAGACAAACAGAGAATAGGGAGAGGTGTCTAGATAAGGAGAGACCTGGAGAAAGTAATGAAGATCAGCAGGAGTGGGGATGAGCTACTTTTTTAAGAATATTAAAAAGGAAATTGAAAATCTAGTTGAAAAATTTCTTTGGGAAGGATGGTCCAGAGAAAGAAGCTTTCAACAAAGATGGTCTGAATATTCAAGCAATGAATATTCAAGCAATGAATCTGAAATTTGACCCTGCAACCCCACAGTTAATCCTGTAATACCAATAGTTTTGAGTGTTGATACCTATTTCTAGCCACCACAGTAAATATTGTCCAGACCAACACCACCTTAATTCATCACATTTAATTTCTGTGTTATGAAATTATGTAACAACACACGTACAGGGTTTATAGTAAAAATATATATCAAGTTGCAACTCAGGGATGAAAGGGTAGAAAGAAGAAAAGCTGTTGCCAAACAGGTTAGACCTGATTTAGAAACATAAATAGATAGAAATGGAGAAAAAAGACAGAAGGAGAAAGGACGAGCAGCTGTAGGATGGAAAGCTATCAGTTTGCAGATGGACAAACACAGAGCTGCTGTCCAGATGCATCTCTCCGTCCTCCAGTTAAGATCTCTGAGGGACACAATTTGCATTCCAGTTTGACACCAAAGCAGCTCAAGTTCATGTTATGTTTTGATGCCTTGCGTAAGAGCATAACGTCAGAACATAAAACACACACACACACAGTCACACAAACTGTCTGCAGCATGCTAATTCAATTAGACCAGCACTTGCTAAATAGGCTTATCTGAAGAGCGCAAGCTTGTTACATGACACCCTTAAGCCCCTGTGCGTGCAAGGGAGAGAGAGAGAGAGAGAGAGAAAGAGAAAGAAAGAAAGAAAGAAAGAAAGAAAGAAAGAAAGAAAGAAAGAAAGAAAGAAAGAAAGAAAGAAAGAAAGAAAGAAAGAAAAGGGGAAAAACGACAAAACGTGAACAGAATGAAGTCACATTCTGTATTTAAAAAAATCAGTTCATTTTATTTATGTAGCTCCAGATCACAACAAGAGTTATCTCAAGATGATTTGCACTGTAAGCAAGTTCTTATAACATTTTTTTTTTTTTAAGAAATTTTAATGATTGTAGGATAATAGGGAATTGGAGGAGGATGGTATTTGAGCTCAGTGCTAATATTACCCAAGTTTCAGGAAAGTTTTTGAAGTCATCAGGGAGGTGAGCTTGAACATCATCAGCATCAATCCAAATACACACTGAACCCAAGAAAGAGTACAAGCAGTTGGTCGATAATGCAGCTTACAGTGGAAGGGTGAATCAGTTTGCCAAGTCTCTTAAGACCAGCAGCCAGGCATCTTTGGAATAGGAACAACTTCTCAGCAGGGGCGGCTCTAGGGGTGGGGCCACAGGGGCATTGGCCCCATCTGAAATCTGATTTGCCCCCTGAAGTGCCCCTGTCCTGTCGCTCATTTGTCCTTTGTCCGAGAGCGAGGATCAAATTATAGGTGGATGCAATTCCATGCCGAAACACCAGCAGCGCTAATGAGCCAAATAAGAATGTCCAGCGTGAATAAAGCTTACAGAAGAAAAAGAAGATTCGAACCATCTCACGGAGAAAGTTTTTAACCAACAACTGATGCCAATCATTGAAATGGGCAGTTTGTTGATATAATGGTTTTAATATCTGGAGTGATAAACACTTCTATTTCCTCTTTTAACACAGTGTTTTTGTTTACTGCCACAGCACAACAGTCATAATCCACAGTAGGACTGCATACCATAGGTAGCTCACCTGCTGCCAGGTTATCTGGTTCAGGTCTGCTTACTCGATCCCATACCATCCTGGTTGGTGGATGAATGGAGTAATCACTGAAACAATATCAGGACAGCTCATTTATTTAACTTCCTGTTCCCCTCAGATGTTTTCAGCTGAATGATCTGATCTGGCAGACTTTGCTGTGTGCTGTAACAGTGAACTGTTCACTATTCACTGTATTCTTGATTCAGCATTGCTTGGAAAGTTGTGGAAGCATAAAACTCCATTATATTTTGAAGATACTGTGCTCTTAAGAACTCAACAATGTTCGTGACATTGCTTTTCTTATTTCTGAAACACAAGTTTATCTTTCCGTGCACTCATATTTCCTCAAAACTGAAGTGAGTCAACGATATTTGAGGATATCAAGTCACCACCTTAAGTACAAAGAGCCTGTGTATTTCTGGGTCTGTGTGTGCTGGATTACATTTCAGACAGCTAATTTAAATGTGGCCAGAGCATAAAGACAGATAATCGTACACCCACACTCACATCTGAAAAACCCTCCATTTAGGTATTGGAGATTATCAACATGCTTGTACAATATGAGTACAAGGACACTATGAGCACTTATAGAACCAGTCCGAAATATGCAGTTTCTGATTGGTGGATTCAGATGAAGCATTCTCAGGTTTGTTTCTGCTGGATTACATTAAAGAGCAACTTTATTAGGTACACCTGCTGCCACTTTTTCAGGTAGACCTGTGGCCACTTTATTAGATGGGGTTTTAATCACTTTCAGCTGATTTTCCCTCCTCATCCTGTCTAAATTTTTTTCACTAGTTTTGCATTTGGCTAGGGTCAGTAAATGGTAAATGGACTAGTTCTTATATAGCGCTTTTCTACTCAGTATGAGCACTCAAAGCGCTTATACAACCTGTTTGCATTCACCCATGCACTCCCATTCATACAAGCACTTCCATTTTTACGAAGCTAAGTGCTTTTAATTAACTAACATTCACACGCATACATACTCCGACAGAACGGTCGGAGAGCAACTTGGGGTTAAGTATCTTGCCCAAGGATACATTGGCATGTAGCCTAGAGTAGCCAGGATTCGAACCGCTGACCTTCCGATCAGTAGGTGACCTGCTCTACCTACTGAGCTACAGCCACCTCAGTGCCAGTACTGGTATCATGAGGCAATACCTGGACCCTACAGAGGTTGCACAGGTAGTCCAACTCCTCCAGGATGGCACATCAATACATGCCATTGCCAGAAGGTTTGCTGTGTCTCCCACCACAGTCTCACCTGCTGCCCAGTTATCCCAGGAAACAGGTACTTTAGGAGAGCTGGAGAGGGCTGTAGAAGGTCCTTAACCCATCATCAGAACCAGTATCTGTGCCTTTGTGCAAGGTGGAACAGGATGACCACTGCCAAAGCTCTACAAAATAACCTCCAGCAGGCCAATCAGAAACAGATTTCAGTGATGGTTTGGGAAAGCATATCTATGGAGGGACACACAGACCTCTAGGTAACAGCACCCAGACTGCCATTAGGTATCAGGGTGAAATCCTTGGATGCATTGTCAGACCCTACATTGGTGCTGTGGGTTCCTCCTGGTGCACAACAATGCCTGGCCTCATGTGGTGAGACTAGTTCCTGGAGGATGAAAGAATTGATATCACTGACTGGCCCCCCACCCTCACCTGACCTAAATGGAATTAGAACATCTCTAGGAGCTTTTCCTTTCCTTATAGTCCCATATCACCCCAACAGAGCACTTCGTTCTCAGACTGCTGGCTTACTTGTGGTTCCTAGGATATTTAAGAGTAGAATAGGAGAGCCTTCAGCTTTCAGGCCCCTCTTCTGTGGAACCAGCTCCCAGTTTGGATTCGGGAGACAGACACCTTATTTTCATTAACCTTATTTACTTTGTTCATACTCCAGTCTGCATTTAATCATTAATTATTATTAATCTCTGGCTCTCTTCCACAGCATGTCTTTTCTCTTCCTTCAGCCCAATCGGTCGCGGCAGATGACTGCCCCTCCCTGAGCCTGGTTCTGCTGGAGGTTTCTTCCTGTTAAAAGGGAGTTTTTCTTCCCACTGTCACCAAGTGCTGCTCATAGGGGGTCGTTTTTGACTGTTGGGTTTTCGCTGTATTATTGTAGGGTCTTTACCCACAATACAAAGCACCTTGAGGCGACTGTTTGTTGTGATTTGGCACTATATAAATAAAATTGAATTGAATTGAACCTGTGTCCTAATTAGGCCACTGCATTTGGTACGCTTGTTGCGATGTTATTAGGTATCCTTCTGCTCATTTTTTTAGGTACAGCAGACAGTTACTTAGGTTTGAGGAAGCTGGTAAAGTCCATGCAGCTCATCTGCTGATGTCATTAAAGTAAAAGTAAAGCAAATCCATTATGAGATAGTCTAAAAGTCTCTAAGTCTCTGTTTTCACAGACTTAAATCTTTACTTAAAGAAGCATTTTTTATCAAATCCAACATTGATGCAAAACAGAATAATCTCCACTGATGTGCTCAGACTTTTAGACCTCACTATATGCATCACGAGTATAACAGTGTGTGTCAGGACTGTTCAGTATGCGTTACTCAGTTCCAGTATGCGATTTCTGTCTGTCAGTTTAGAAACTGCCATCATTGCAGCATCCTGCCCAATGAAATCTGTTACATTTTGAAAATTTGTCTATTCTCAGATTTAGATCATTCATAATTCTTCTCCACAATTAAAGAGCTTTTCATGCTTGCCCAGATAATAATGTAATTATGAAATGGCGATATATTTTATGTTTGTATTGTGTGCACCTATGGAGACTGCAGATGGAAATGAGCTATAATTAGCAGAGCATCTCCTCATATTCCACTGTAAATACAGTACCAGTCAAAAGTTTGGACACACTCAGTCACATGTCACTCGTACTTTTTGACTTGCACTATATACCAGAGCAGATGCAGCTGAATCAGTCCGAGCAGGGAGCCACAACCTTAGGCCTCTTCACCTATCTAATGGACACCCTGGGCAGAAGAATGCATCTGAGACTGCAAGAAAGTGTTTATACCGCTGATCAGTAAGTACACTGTTGTAGAAGTGTACTCATTAGCCTATATGTTGCTTGCATATGTACATGTTTTGTGTATATTTCTACAAGTATACATGTGTACATTTGTGTTTAAATAAGCTTGTGTGTGCTTTTGCCATATGCAATTGTGTATGTATGCGTGTAGTGTATGGCTGTGTTCACATGATTTGACCTCTGCCATGCATGCTTCATTCCAGATTAAAGTTGGGCTCCTAATAAAGAAAATCTGAGCCCCTTCTCTGCAAGAACAAATACTTTATCCCTAAGCAACAGGCATTTGTAATAGAGCTTGATTTGGGTTCTGGCTTTGTACCTATATGAGAGTCTATTGAGTTTAGCACACAGATTCTTCCCATGTAATTCAGCACAAATCTAACCTGAGCTGACAGCCAGACGAGCTGGGCTTAACAGAACAGCTCCACCACTAAGCAAAGACACTAACAGACACGCCGTGTGTCTATCTCAAAAGTTTGGTTTCTTTTGGAGGGGCTCCTGCAAAACACAGAACGTCACGATCCATGCTACTATGATATGTGATCAAGACAGTTCTTGGAATTGGGTCATAATTTTTTTTTTTTTTAATTCATAAATTTGACTAATTTCCTATTCAAGGTCATCTTCTCATGCACCTGTTCCATTGCCATAGAAGTCTCATACTCGCTGGATCTCTGCCAGTATGTCAAAAATGGTGATCCTCCTGTGACCCACGAAATGTGAAGGGCACCAAGCCGGCAGAGTGGGCGCACACAAATGCTCACCTTGCAATCAATTCACTACCGACCTGACTGACACTATACCAGACACACACCACTTTAATAAAAAGAGTAAGCCGTAGGCATGCATTCAGTTCACAAGGAATAAATTTTAATATATAAATATACAATGTGTGATAATATTATCACAAATAGAAGCTTTATTTAAAAGTTAAATGCTTTAAAAAAAAAAGAAAGAAATAATGCTGCACATCGATTGGTAACCCAACACTCAGACAGGGTATTCGCTGTGGGGAATGAAAGAACATGAAGAAACCCCGATGGTTTGCATGGCAAACTACTGTACACTGCAATTAAAGTTAGCAAAACGCATGCAAAACATGTTTTATTTCACCACTAAAATCCACCACAACACATGCGAAAGACGGTAAGAAATAGGCTCACACAAGCCCCCCAAACTGTATAAAAAAAAAGAAAAGAAAAAACCTGAAAAAGGAATAGTCTCCCAATGGCCTGCCTTAGTCAAAAAGGGAAGCTAGGCCATCGAAATCAATCTCCAGGAAGATAAGACTTAAACACCACACGATGCCAGGGAATTCCACACACATGCACTGCAACCCCAGGTTCAAACAAATGGCTGCTGTAATGACCTGCATCTGCCCTTATCTTTATAAGGGCCCACAAGGGGCAGCACATGGACCCACGTTCCACCCCTCACACTCCAACTTGATTTTAATTTTTGAGGAAATAGAAGAAATCGCATGGAGGCAAATCTCGTGAGTGGGGCAGGTAGTAAGTGAAGAGTATGTATTGTCTATAGTGTTGAAAAGCCTGTTGCATGCTCTCACTTTTGCTCCTCAAATGAGGCACTGCATTCAGGCTTAGAAACTTGAGACTCTTGGCTCATTTGGGTCGGATGGAAAGATAAGATGATGAAGTTGAAAGAGAGTTTTCTCACTGTGGTGAAGTCACAGGCGGCGCAATGTAAAGGGATCAAAATGAGAGCAGGGGGTGATCTGAAAAAGCAGCCACAAGTCGTCTGGATAAGTCTGGGAAGACTTTGAATATAGTATTGGTCAAATTTAAACCAGGTAAGATTTTTTATTTTTAAGGGTCATTTCCTAGAGCTTTTTGATCACGCTTCATACTCTTCCAGCAAAAACAGCTGTATGGTCTCTCTAGGTCCAGAAGATCTTTGTCGGGTCTGAGAAAAATAACATTGTTGGATTTCATAACCATAAACAAATATGTCACTTTTATGTTCTCTTTTGTTTACATTTGAATGTTTCTTCAATTTGCACCAATGATATTTACAGAAATTTTTTTTTGTCTGTTTATTTGTGGGGCTGTTTTTCATCCATCCATCCATCCATCCATCCATCCATCCTCTTCCACTTATCCTTTTCAGGTTCACAGGGGGGCCGGAGCCTGCCCCAGCTATCATGGGCAGGGTACACCCTGTACAGGTCGCAAGGGCCAATGCAGAAAGACAGACAACCAGTCACACTCACATTCACACCTATGGGCAATTTAGAATTACCAGTTAACTTAACCACACTACCTGCATGTCTTTGGATTGGATTTTGGGACAGTGGATTGTTTTCCAACAATTTAAAACAATTTAAATCTTTGCAAAAGAAATGATACAGGGCATTTTAAAAATATTTTGTATTAATATCTACTTTATTTTTGAACTTATCAAAGAATTTAGTTGTGTTCTTCAAGTATTCTTCTGTAACACTTGTAAACTCTGAATGCTCAGAATTGAGACTTTAGTTTATTATATACACCTATGTTATTTAAAATACAGATGTATGAATTTCTGCAGTACATTGAACATGTTCAACTTCTGACAGAAAATAAATATTAAAAAAAATAACTTTATGATATCTTCACTTAAGAGTAAAAAGCATAATTTAAACCTGACAGAAACACTGATTTGATTTATTATGATAAGGTTTTTTTCCATATTGCCCAGCCCTACCTATACCCCTCGAAATATCAGTAAGTGTTTACTGCAGTGCAACTCATTTTTAAATTAATGGTGCTAAAAGTTTACTATCCTACCTTAACAAGGAAGCCATAACTGCAACTTCTGCAGCCTCAGTATCTGATTTTATGTTATGATATGTAAAACTGTATCATGCCATCATCTCCTCATGCTGTATGTAGGTAAATGTAAAAATCAGTATCAGTGAATAGTTACAAATAATATAGCAAGACGACATTGAAATACTCAACTAACTTTAAACTTGAGTACATTTATAATGAGTACACAAGAACATCCATACTGCATTTCTTTCAGTGGCATCATTATGATAAAATACTGTATCTGAAATCTTTTAACACATATATCTCTAAAATGGACTCTACAGGCTGTCTACAGTCCCAGTAGACAGCCTGAGGGTCACATTAGAGCTGAAAACAGCATATATTGATACTACCATAGAGGGTGAAAATTACACTGTGCCTATTTAATTATTTAGTGCACCAAGGCTGCAGTGCAGAGAGCGTATTGATGTTAATGACCTCAATTTGTAAAGGTGCTGGCCCTTGATGGGACCTTCTTAAAGAAGATTTACACTGGCAGCATTTAGGGTTGCAACAAGAAGTGGAAAGCATCATTTAAGAATTGGTATTTTCCAGCTGCTGTGGTCCAGAGGCATGGGGTAGACAGAAAGAAAACAGCAGCAAGGAAATAGAAGGAGAATGAATGAGAGGTGGAGAAGATAGACAATGTTAAAGAAAAAGAAGAGGCTGGGATCTGGGAATAGCAGTGGAAAGCTACAGGCTGCAGAGTTGGAGAACAATGTGCTGCAGAGAGCATTTAGGGAACCAATTAAAGAAGCAAACGAGCAGATTTGGTTCTAGTTTACATATTACACAGTGGTTGTTCATCAATTACGTGCTGATCGAACCAATAAGCTGACAGACTGTTTAGGGCACTAAGTCCTTATGTTTAAAGCATACACACAAAGCTCCATAAACATTACAAAAATGTATGTAGAACCAAAGGTCAGGATGTCACAAGAAGCTAAAATTCTGAAATCGTACATTCTTCTGTGGTACTATACATTCTTGAAGAAGTGGAAACACTGGGCCATGTCAATAATTTGTAGAATAGTGGCAGCAAATGCAGGTGCAGCAATCAGTCCACTGTGACTGAAATATGTGTATAGAGTTATTTAGTCAGAGGTGGGAATAACAAATATTTTGTTACTGTACTTAAGTTGAATCTTCAGGTATCTGTACTTTGAGTATTTATTTTTCCAACAACTTTTCACTTTTACTCCCTACACAAATACTCCTTACATTTTCACAACAGCATGGTGGTTGTTGGTTAGAAAAACATCTGAAAGGTCTGGGTTCGATTCCACCTTGGCCCAGGACTCTCCCTCTCTCTGTGTGGAGTTTGCATGTTCTCCCCGTGCTTGCGTGGGTTTCCTCCGGGTACTCCGGTTTCGTCCCACATTCCAAAGACATGCATTTACTGGGGTTAGGTTAATTGGCTACACTAAATTGCCCATAGGTGTGAATGAGAGCGTGAATGTGAGTGTGAAAGGTTGTTTGTCTCTCTGTGTTAGCCCTGTGACAGGCTGGCGACCTGTACAGGGTGTACCCTGCCTCTCGCCCTATGACAGCTGGGATAGGCTTCGGGAGACAGACACCCTCTCTATTTTTAAGATTAGGCTTAAAACTTTCCTTTATGATAAAGCTTATAGTTAGGGCTGGATCAGGTGACCCTGAACCATCCCTTAGTTATGCTGCTATAGGCCTAGTCTGCTGGGGGGTTCACATAATGCACTGTTTCTCATTCACCTTATTTACTTTGTTTATACTCCACTCTGCATTTAATCATTAATTGATATTAATCTCTGGCTCTCTTCCACAGCATGTCTTTCTCTCCCCTCAGCCCAACCAGTCGTGGCAGATGGCTGCCCCTCCCTGAGCCTGGTTCTGCTGGAGGTTTCTTCCTGTTAAAAGGGAGTTTTTCCTTTCCACTGTCGCCAAGTGCTGCTCATAGGGGGTCGTTTTGACTGTTGGGTTTTCTCTGTATTATTGTAGGGTCTTTACCCACAATACAAAGCGCCTTGAGGCGACAGTTTGTTGTGATTTGGCGCTATATAAATAAAATTGAATTGAAAATTGAATTGAATAAGTTGTGGTTGTGATACTTCAGAATCTAGCTAGCACTACAGAATGACCATAAATAGCTTGTTTTGGCCGAAAATTTCAAATGCAGCATTTCTAATAACTCAATAAATGCCAACAAACACACAAACTGTTTGTGTGCAGTTTGTCACGCAGTGAGTATGCTAGCTAAAGGTACAGTTGCTATGTTTCCCATCGAGAGAAATGAATGAGAGTCCACCCAGAGATGAAAAAGATGGAAGAAAGACAGAACAGGAGAGGAAGCAGAGAGGTTAGATTTAAAAGTAAGGACTACTCAGTGACATTTAATAAACTGGAAATTTAAAGCGTACATTTAATGTCCTCGTTTTTTTACATCAGATATTGGATCTGTACGAAATGTGAAGTTTTTTGTGATATGTCCTGCAAAAAAAAAAACTGAGCTATACTAACTTTGTGTTATTCAAATGTTGCACAAAAAATACTGCAGTTCAGTGCAGGATAAACAGGTCAGCTTGCTGCACTGTTTTGAATTTACAGTAAAGTACTGGACTGGACTGGTGCACAGCAGCATCAGTCCAGCACAGTACTTTACAGGTTGGTCACAGGTTACATCAAGTGTGGCAAAGATGAATTTGAATTTAAGTGAATGATGCTTAGATTCATTCACTGGATTCAACATTCAGCTTTATACTGTCAGTATAAAGACAGTATAAACAATATACACAGTGTAGGGGATGGAAATCAGTCAAGATAGCTCATGAAATACTAGATCACATCTTGTTGAATTCAGTTGTGCAAATCCAAAAAGAGCAACAAACCTCAGAGCAGCAGCAGCTGATCACACCCTGCTCACAAAGAAAATCTACTGGAGTTCACAATAGAAATGATTGTGAGTAATGATTCTTTTCCCCACACTGAGCCACTACAACCTATCTTAGTGTTCTCTCACCGGCCAAATCCCACTGTAACCCCTAATTGTACTCATTTTTGTCTTTATGTGTTGAGGCAGAGTCAACCTCTACAATGCAGGTGGCAGCAAATAGCATTTTTTTTAATTATCTTTCTTTCTTTCTTTCTTTCCCTCTGTTCTACATAACAGTATCAAGCTGAGTACATTAATTATGTTAACATAGCACACAGAGTCAGTTAGCTTTTAATTATTACATTTAATGACTACAGCGATGCTAATTTTAACAACTGTTTATATGCTTTTAGAGATTGGGGCACCAGCACTGACAGTGCAAAGGCAATATTGTATCTTTTAATTATTATTTACAAAATTATATTGCTTATTTGAGGGCCTAAACAAACTCATGAAAATTTGTACATGCATCAAGTTTGCTAAAAATGGGTGGCGCATAATGGCTCTGTAATACCCTCTGCAAAGTTGTAAAAGAGAAGCCTCACTGCTGTGTCTCATGTAAAATTTGGTACACATATGTAACATACCGAGACATACAAAAAAGCTGTGCTCTAAAGGCAACAGGAAGTCCGCTATTTTTAGTTTAATAGGCTATTTTGGGACCATTTTTGCTACTTCCATATATTGCACTTTTTCAGGATTTAATTGAATCAGTTTCATATTTGGTCAGTCTTAACTACAGACCTTGGTGATGATAAAGCTTTTGAGTTTTCACTGAAGGGCAAATTTCAATCATTCACCATGACATTTTAGTGTGTTGTAATTCACACACACATTGTCCAGTTTGCACCAAACTTTGCTTGATAAGCATCTGCCCCTGAACACATGTGACTGGCAATATTTCATGACAGTCATAGCACCATCTAGTAACAGACAAAAAACAGACAAAACTGATCATCTCCAGAGGAATGAACAGAAACAGCATTAGTGAAGGTTACAAATGATCTTCTTATAGCCTCTAACAGTGGACTCATCTCTGTGCATGTCATGCTAGACCTCAGTGCAGCATACTGTTGGCCATAATATTTTATTACAGTTACAGCATGCCATAGGTATTAAAGGTACTGCGCTACAGTGGTTTGAATCATATTTATCAAATAGACTCCAATTTGTTCATGTAAATGGGGAGTGTTCTTCACACACTAAGGTTAATTATGGAGTTCCACAGGGTTCTGTGCTAGGACCAATTCTGTTTACACTGTACAAGCTTCCCTTAGGCAGTATTATTAGAAAGCATTGCATACATTTTCACCGTTATGCAGATGATACCCAACTTTATCTGTCCATGAAGCCAGATGACACACATTAATTAGTTAAAGTGCAAGAATGTCTTAAGACATAAAGGCCTGGATGACCTCTAATTTCCTGCTCCTAAATTCAGATTAAACTCAAGTTACTGTCCTCAGCCCTACAAATCTTAGAAACATGAGCTGCATTTCCATTAGTTCCTATTCAGCGCGGGTCAACTCGACTTGGCACAACTCGCCACGGTTTTGTTTTGTTTCCAATTGAGGACCTTGTATGCAACTCAAGCATGTTAGCTTTTGTCTTCACTGCTGTGTTGCACGATGGTATCCATGAGCAGCCATTAGCTCAGAGACCGCATGATAAACTTTCTCATTTCTTGTCTCATCATTTCTGTGTTGGTGGGAGATGAGCTTTGGTGTTGGTTTGCATGCCTCCAGTTTCTTAAAAATGGCAGGGCTGATTCTGGTGAAGGAGTCACTTTCGTGACTCCACTAGTGAGGATACTCCCTGGCCAATCAGTGGCATGTTGTTCTTCGACGTCACATTTTTCAGATCACTTTGGATCGCTTGGAACCCCGGCTGAGTGAGTACTAAAAAGTAATTAGTACCTGGTACCAGGTACTAATGGAAATGCCTACAAACCATGCTGAATAGGTACTAATGGAAACGTGACAATGGTGTCTAACAAGATACTATGGATGGCATTACTTTGGCCTCCAGTAATACTGTGAGAAATCTTGGAGTCATTTTTGACCAGGATATGTCCTTCATGTCCATATTAAACAAATATGTAGGACTCCTTTTTTGCATTTATGCAATATTTCTAAAATTAGAAACATCCCTTCTCAGCGTGAAGCTGAAAAACTAATTCATGCATTTATCAGGCTGTCCTAAAAGCTCCCTTAAAAGCCTTCAGCTGAAAATGCTGCAGAAGAGTACTAACACAGCTTAGAAAGAGAGAGCACATTTCTCCCATATTGACTTCTCGTCAGTGGCTCCCTGTTAACTCCAGAGTTCAATTTAAAATCCTTCTCCGCACAAACAAGGTCTTGAATAATCAGGCCCTACCTTATCTTAACATCCTTATAGTACAGTATCACCCCAATGGAGCACTTCATTCTCAAACTGCTGGCTTACTTGTGGTTCATAGGATACTTAAAAGTAGAATGGGAGGCAGAGCCTTCAGCTTTCAGGCCCCTCTTCTGTGGAACCAGCTCCCTCCTTTTTGATCACGCTTATAGTTAAGGCTGGATCAAGTGACGCTGAACCCTCCCTTAGTTATGCTGCTATAGGCCTAAGCTGCTGGGGGGGGTTCCATGATGCACTGAGCGTTTCTTTTTTATTCGCCTCTTTTCACAGTGTTTATACACCACTCCGCATTTAATCATAAGCTATTATTATTCTCTGGCTGTCTTCCACAGCTTGTTACTGTATCTGTCCTGCCTCTTTCCCTTCACTCCCAACTGGTCATGGCAGATGGCTGCCCTTCCATGAGCCTGGTTCTGCCGGAAGTTTCTGCCAGAAGTTTCTTCCTGTTAAAAGGGAGTTTATCCTTTTCACTGTCACAAAGTGCTTGCACATAGGGGGTGGTTCTGACAGTTGGGCTTTCTCTGCAATTACTGTAAGTGCCTTGAGACGACTGTGTGTTGTGATTTGGTGTTATATAAATAATATTGAACTGAACTGAATCTGAGTGCTATCCATATGCCAAGAGTCAGTGATAGAGTGCCACCTGTTGATAAAAGGAAATTTCATATTTTATACTTCGATGTACTGATCACAAGTTGACTGCATCCACCTCAAAAATGGTCTGATTAAACTTCAGACCTTGATGATGCTTTCATGTGAAAACTGTGATATAGTGTTTTGCCATGAAACAGGAAGTTGTTCCTGAGGGACTAGGAAAGCTTCAACACTTGGCTGAGACTGAAACATAAATAACGGTTTCAGGTTTTATGGGTCATGCTTGTGAGTGTGACAAAATGGCTCCATAGCATCACCTAAAAAAGTTCAATGAAGCGGCCTAGGTGCTAAGTCCCATCTATATGTGTGAAATTTGATAACCACATGTAATGTCCAAATACATACAATAAAGTCTCTTGAAGCCATAACCTAAACTCAACAGGTAGTCAGCCATTTTTAATGTAAGATGCGATTTTGCTTGCATTCTCATAATTTCCTGGTCTTGTACTTTACCCAACTTCTCCAAGAGAATTAATCAGTTCAACATGATCTCTGAGATCAATCTAAAGAACATGGTGATGCTAAGTTGTGAAGCTTGAGTTTTCCTTGAAGGGCATCTCCGTGACAATACATGAAATTGTTATATCTCAACTGTACCTTGTTCACTCTGTCCCAAACTTCACCTTCTTGATTAAAGTCCAAGTATGGAGACATGTCCTAATATTAGGTCACACTGGTAGCACTGGTAAAAATATGTTGTGCAAGGACACGGTTAGTGTTAAGGTGTTAAACAAGCATTTTGCTACTGGCTTTCTTTCACCTGTACTTGAATAAATTTCACTGCTCGAAATCTGAAAACCATTTATCTAGTAAGTCCCATTGTTTTTAATTATGATGTTACGAAGACTGAAAAACTAGAATGACTGTACAGAAATGGTGATGCATTTCAGCATTTAAGAAATAAATTTGTTCTTGAGAAAAGTGAAGCCAAAAGGAAGGTGTTTTTGTTGGTCCTGAAATATGAACTAATGCTTGACGATGAGTTCAAAAGGAAACTGAAGCCAACTGAATTAGCAGTATGGGAAGCATCCGTGCAGGTTGTCCAGAATTTTCTTGGCAATCACAGAGCAGAGAATAATGCTGAGCTTGTGAATAACATGCTGAAAGCATATCAGCTGAGTGCCAGAATGTCACTGAAGATGCACCTTTTACATTCTCATCTGGACTTTTCCACCAAATCTGGGCAACAAGCAAGGGGAACGATTTAATCGGGATATAAAAGTGATGGAAAATTGATCCCAGGGAAAAGTTAATCCTAGCATGATGGGTGACTTCTGTTGGTTCTTGCAAAGAGAGACGGATGTGCAATACAAACAAGATACTGACCTCATTTTATTTTGAGCTAAATTGACAGAAATGTACTTTAATGCCTCTCTGGGATCATCGTCTAACTTGTTTTCAGAATAAACACATTAAAACAATTTAGGTGGGAAATAGTTAAAATTACAGGCATTGTGTTGATGTTTCCAAAAACCTGACATGCAAGCTTAAATTGGATTTCAAATTTGAAATTAGTGTAAAAAATTAAATAAACAAACGAAAAGCGCTGGTCTAAAGAGCTCCAGAAACTACTTTGACCTGGATGACTGAGAACCTACACAGACACAAGCTGGTATAAAGTTCCCAGTCGCAAACAAAAAATATTTTTTTAATAGACAAGCACTTTGAGTTAAAGCACTTTGAGTTAAAGCACTTTGAGTGCTCAGATAGCGTAGAAATGCACTATATAAGAACTAGTCCATTTACCAGCATCCCTCCTCTTCCCCGTCTCCACTTCATCCTCGCTGTTTATTAGCTTTGCCATCAGGTATCTGCTCTTCCACCAGTGTCTAGACTCCAGGGGGTCCAGTCGCTGTCTCCTACACTACCCTCTATGACGTTGCTTCTTATCTGACTCAGAATACTTCAGTTTGCTATAAAGAGCATTTGTCTTCATTTTAATGCCAAATAAATTAATTAAGGCTTAAGATATTAAACTAAATAAACATTCATGTTCCTGCCACCTGCAGTGTTCCAATGAATTTTAATTTTGTCTGCTGTACCTGAAATGTCAACTATGTATGATGTCATGTTCTTAATTAAACATTTATAAACTGGACCAAAACTGGGCTTCATGTCAATAGTGTCTGACTAATTTTGCAGATTACTTTAATTTTTTTTTTTAGATCTGTGCATCTTTGTTACTCACTGTTAATATCATCTCTCTGAGAGCTATTAAACTGAAAAACTGTGAGGACCTTGGGATTCTCTATACTGTACATTTTATTAAAAGCATATGCTTTGCTTTATTTGGTAGAAGGCGGTATGAAAAGTAGTGCAGCATCTCAGTTTACAGTACAGTACATCCAGCCGCTATTGTTTCCTGGTAATAGCTGAGTCAGGGATCCTGCGTCCACCTAAGGTACAAAGCTATTTCCCATGGCCTCAGCTATAATATAGAGCACTTCCACTCAGCACAGTAGAAATCATTACTTATGCTGGACTACCACAACACAGTAAGTTTCAGTAAGAAAGGTCATGTGATGCAGTGGTAAATACAAAGAAGACCTAACAATGACCTTTAATGTTAAGTCTTGTAGTGGGAAGGAGTGTAAAGATATATCATACCTTTGATGGGTTTTATGCAATAACACAGATTGAGAATGCATTCAGGTATTAATGAAAGATGGTTGAAGTGCTGTCAAAAAAATGCTACAGTACCACTAGATGGTACCTTTTGCCATGCAACAAAATAGACTTTATAGGTATATTTGCTGACAGCCTGAAACAGCTGTACAAATTAAAACAGGCACACTTCACTACTGTCCAGATCTAATGTTCTAATCTAATGCACGAGCCTGACTGTGGCATTCCGGATGAGGCTCATGCTAATGCTAAACTAATGTGCCATACAGCAGCCATGAGCTTGATTACTGAAGGCTAGAAACAGGAATATTAGGATCTCTCAGGAATATTAGGATTTTCAAAGAGATGTTCTAGCAGCATTTGGCATTCTGAGCACAGCTGCTCTGGACATTTGCTGGTGTATTTGGAATCATTGTTCTGTTGCATGACCCAGTTTTGGCCAAGCTTTAGCTCTCGGACAGATGGCCTCACATCTGACTCTACAATACTTTGGTTTACAGAGAAGATCATGATCAATTCAATGACTGCAAGGTGCACAGGTCCTGATGATGCAAAATAAGCCAAATCATCATCCCTCCATCACTGTGCTTGACAGTTGGTATAAGCTGTTTGTGCTGATATGCTGTGTTTGGTTTCCACCAAACGTGGTGCTGTGTGTATGGTGAAGCATCTATACTGTGGTCTCATCTGTCCAAAGAACATTGTTAAAGAAGTCTTTTGGTTTGCTTCAGATGCAAATCTAAGCCATGCTGCCATGTTCTTTTTAGACAGAGGAGGCTTTCTCCTGGCAATCCTTCCAAACAAGCCATACTTCAGTCAGTCTTTTTCTAATTGTACTGTCATAAACTTGAACATTTAGTATACAGAGGTCCATAAGATGGTGACCTTAAAAGGGAAAATCAGGTAGTGGTTTTGATTTTTGGAAGGTAGAGCCCTAGAACTTCATGATTGCACCTTGTATAAATTATTATTTAATAAGTCGCTTAAAAAAGCGTGTTTGTGCAAGACTTTGTATGCATGCACATGTACATGAATCTCTAAGGCTGGGATCTGTACTTGTAATAAACATGCTGGTTTGTTTTTCCATTTCTAACTGATGGATGGGCTTTCATGTGAATATGGAGTGCTTCAGTAGAGCCAGCAGCTGATGTATACACACATGTCATGCATTGGATTTCCTTAATGCAGAGCTATGGGATAATAATTCCACTAAGCCCAGCATTCTTGAAAATGCATTACATGTACACAAATACTGAAGATATAGGAAAAAAATTGTGCATAAACAGTAATACAGAGAAGTGCAGAAGTACTCCTACCCAAAACATATATACTAACAAGCTTTTAAAAGACACTCTACTGTGATCTTACTTTAAAAAAAACAAAACAAAACAAAAAACAACTGGACTCCACTGGACACTTTTGTCACACACAAAGTTGATGCTCAGAATCATATAAAAGTGTCACAAGGGAGCACTTTGGAATATTTAACGTAGCCAAAATTAACTCAATCTTTAAAGTCAGGCAAATGTATTTCAAATCTGTTCAGCTGTTCCAGAGCACATCATGAGTTCTTTGCTGTCAGAAAATGAAGGGGCCTATGCAGTGTGCATGTGGAAAAATTCCATGTGAACATTTCAGAAGAGCTGAGCAGCTGTCAAATGTGAGCTAATAAAAAAAGGTAGCTCTGACACAGATCACACACACACAGTCACACTTGCATGCCTGCCTGCATTCATACTACACTGTATGTACACTCTCTCTTTACTCATTTCCACACACCTAAATACTGTCTCCTCATCCTTTTGCTCTCACTGTGTGTGTGTGCGCGTGACTGTGAGTCTGGCTCCTAGGCCAGGTCAAAGCCTAGCTGAGCTCCCAGCACTTAATATGGGTTAACTCAATATTGTGTTCCTCTAGTTCTACCTGAACCATTTTGATGTTGCACCAGTTGTTGCTCAAGAAAGTTATTGCTAATAAATTTGTTACACATGCTACTTTCTGTTTTTAATAGCATTAACAATTAAAAGCTACATATAAATGCTAACTTCCAAAGGGATTCTTTCTGTGACCCCAGAAGAAGTGAATAGTTTATACACATTAGGTAAAGAAATGCAATAAATTTTACATTATTGAACACTGTCAAATGTTTGTATCATCACAATGTGAATGCATGACATGTGTAATTAAAAATAAAAATAGTTATTGGTCATTATTAGTCATTACCGTTACCATTTCCAAGCTAGATAAACTGATCAATTAGCTATCCAATATTCAACTCTCTGTAAATGTTCAAGTGTTCATTGTGGGGGCATAAAATAGCTCATGAGTGAGAAAAATACAAGATAAGAGTTACCATGTGCCTACCGTTGTACAGACTCTGGTGGTGGGGGGCCATCTCCTCTTCCGCTGGTCTCCTGTGACCAATATCCCTACTAGGGGAGCCACTGCTATACTTCCCCTTGCTGTGCTCCACCGCTGGGCTGTGATGATAGTGATAGTGGTGCCGTACAGACTCTGGACTCCCTACAATCACCCGCCCTTTTTTCAGGTGCTCAGGTGTACCCATCGCTGCCTGCTTGGCTTCAGGACTCCCACAGCAAGCCCCTGTTGAGTTTACCTGCCAGTGTCGCTGACTCAGCTCTGGGCTGGACTTAGCCGAGCCCTTCCCGCTGCCTGGAGATGCCTGTCCTGACATTAGTAGCTGTTTCTGGGCTAATAGGTCAGAGCTGCAGGGTTTTGAGTGGGAATCACAAGGTAGCCTGGTAGGAGACTTGCTGTGTTTCTCTGGGCTGTGTCCTCGAAAGCTGTGGGGCTCTAGGTTGGTGAGAGATCCTCCACGGGGGCGGCAGGCCTGGGGGAAGGTGTAGTACTCTGTGGTGGAACTGCGCCTCCTCCCACTAAATTCACAAACATCTCCCTTTTGCTCTGAGGAGATGCCTTTTGATCCAGGGCTTGAATTGGAGCCAATGGGAGAGGGTTTATGGTGGGGGTTATCTGGGCTGTCAGTGCTCCCTGCACTGGAGGTGCTGCTCCCATCGCCAACATCCCGCAGCAGGCCTGGCGCAGGCACACCTCCGCCCAGCTGACACAGACTACTCTGACTGTCAATGGAGCTCCTGCAGCCAGGGCCTCCCTGACCACCCACAACACCACCACCACCTCCCCCTGTGCTTCCAGCGACAGCTGCAGCCCTTTCCTCTTCTAGCATGAGGCACACCTCCTTGAGCTCCAAGTTCTCCCAGATGACCTCCATTTGCCGCTGCTCCAGCTCCTTAAGCTTCTGCAAATAGATGGCCACCTCCTTCCTCATAAGGCCAGCGCTATAGCGGCCTAGACGCTGCCACTCACGTGACACGCGCTTCCCTTTCTGCCGGTCATCATCCAGGAAGCAGCACAGGTCCCGCAGCTCCTGGTTGTCCTCCTGCAGTTTCTGGTTCACGTCCTGGTTTACATAGAGCACACATACACACAAAGAGGAAGACACACACACACAGAAGCACATGGAGAGATCACATACCCATTCCCGCTATGAATGAACCTTTGGTGAAGATGAAAACTGTGTGTGTTTTTTCTATCTTTAGCTTCTGGACTGTTAGTGAGACAAATAACTCATCTGTGGGGCAGAGAGAAGAGCATTTTTATTTATTCTTCAGCAGTTTACTGGTTTAAAGATGAAGTGGTTTATCAAAAACACAACCAATTAACCATTAATGGAGCTGGAGCTTCAGTCGGTGATTATTACCATTATTAGTTTGTCTACCACTTATAGGCCACTGATTTTTTTTAGTGCATAAAACAATAATGCAAAAAATATTTTTCAGATAACTTCCTTCAAATTAATACATTACTTAGTTTATAATAATGCCATATAAAATAAAAGTACAAGATACATTTTTCCTGTTTTTATGTTACTTTTACTAATGATCAAAAACATTCATCAGTTGTTTGAGGTATTCTTAGTCTAAATGAGATGAACATTTTCTCCAGTTCGTTTAAACTGCCTGAACCCGATCGTGTTTCAAAGCTAAAGATGCAGTCAACTTGACAGAACTAAACATTTATTTTTACGAGTAAGAAATTACATAATTTTAATAGATCATGTTAAGATGGAGATAACCCATATGTACCTAATGTATAGATAGCATACAGTTGTGGATTTGAGTACAAGGTGGGATGCAAGTAAGTCTATATTATATATCTACATTCAACAGGTTTAATCGGCTTATTTAAGGCTCAATTTGGCCTTAAATCATAACCTGGAACCGGGCTCTATTGCAAAAGGTTTTCTGTGCAGATCCTGCACGTGCGGGCTGCTTATAGTCTGCACATTAGTAGAAACCCCACACGGGCCCAAGTGCAGCCTGGCTGACCGGGATCCCCTTCATCAGCACCACCTCACCTCACCTTCAAATTCCGTATCTCGTTCAGGTGCTGCTGGAGTCTCCGGTTCACCTCCCGCATCAGATTGCCGTGCTCCACAATGACGCCCCTTTTCTCCGCTTCTGCCCTCCGCAGCCGCCTCACCAGCTCTTCTTTACCCCACTTCATCAGCTCCTCGTCGGGTACTTTGGAGATGTCCTCAGCTGGACTCTCTGCGCTTTTGGACTGCTGCTGCTGTGCGCTTTTCTCCATCTCTTTAAACTCCAGTGAAGGTGGACCAGGGGGAAAAGTACTGTGTTTGATGAATTTAAAATAGATCCACCAAATCGAACCTTTACAATGCACCCGGTACAACTCTGATCCAAACGTAACTCGGGTTCCCCCCACCCACCCTTCTTATGTCTGTGGAATCACATCGCTGTCGCTTTGATTGCGCCTCTCTCCCACGCCCATGATGCAGCTGCGATATCCAGCCGGTGCTCTGCTGCTATATCACTGTCGTTAGAGGATCGTTCCGCATCCTGCTCTGGCTGAGCCCTTGGCCGGTTTGGCGGGGCCGTTCCTCTCCAGGTGCATGCCGACCGATTTGCGCACTCCTGCTGATTAGTGCGCTCTACCTCCGTCCGATCACCAGGGAGGAGGGCGGAAAAAAGAGAAGAGCTTCAAGGAGAGGTTGCAGGTGCCGGAGCCGGAGAGCCAGGATGATAAGGTGCGATAGTGAGGAGAGCAGATTCCCTCTTTTCACATCCTACCATCACTCACTCTCTCTCTCCCGTGTTGCCCCTTGGTGCGCTGCGCCATCTGCTGGAGTTGGATATGAACCCCGCTGCACTCTGTTGAAAGTGACAGGTCGTTTCTATTTTTAGGTTAGTTTATAATGAGGACAGCTAATCCTGAATGTAGTTTGTTCTGGTATTTATGGAAACGTGAACTCTCTTCTTAAGAACTGCAAACACTAAAAGAGTAGGAGTCTATCCTCATTTCATAAAATTGTCACCGCCAGATTGTAAGCTAAAAATACAATTCCCAAGAGCATTTCCAGGATTTTTATAAATGGGATGATACTGGAACCAAGAACCACTCAGGAGGGGGCCACGGGGAAAAAATGATATAAATAAATACAGCAAAAAAGAAAACACCCTCTTTCAATTCTAATATTTTATATATCAGGATGTAGAAAAAAAACGCAATGTGTTGTTATTCATCTAACATATTATATAACATATTACACCAAAACATTATTTATTTGGCGAAGAAATAGGCCAAAATACAGAAGCAGTGTCTGTCCTTTTGGACGCACAAACAGCTCATACCAACTGTTAAGCATGCTGATGGAAGGATGATTATTTGGCTTATTTTGCAGCATCCGGACCTGTGCACCTTGCAGTCATTGAACTGACCGTGATTTCCTCTGTAAACCAAAGTATTCTGGTCTTTCCAACAGCTAAAACTTGGCCAAAACTGCAACATGCCCTCCAATCAGAACAAGTCATTTGTTCCTATATGACCCATACGACCGCCCCTAGGGGGTGCCAGGAGACAACTCAACCTGATATTATGACACTTTTTAAAATGACATTTTACGTAGCTTGTCAGCATGTAATGTGGCCAAGAAAATCCATACTTCTTCAAAATGTGTCGGAGAAAACTGAACACATTGTTCACTTCATGTACGGCTGCTATAATAAGACGTAGGTATTGGTCAAAAAAAGGTGCTTGCACAAATGAACTATGAGATCATTTTTTAAAGGAAGACAGGCTCCAAAACTGGGTCACGCAACAGAACAATGATCTGAAGCACACCAGGAAATCCACAACAGAAAACTCAAACTCCAGACCTCAATCTGACTGAAATGTTGTGTTGGGCCCTAATGACAGTTGTGTATAGACAAACACCTGCAAACCTCAATTAACTGAAGCAATGAGAAGAATGGGCCAAAATTCCTTCATAACAATGTGAGAGATATGTGTGCAAAATCAAACACAATTATGTCAAATTATTGCTGCTAAAAGTGGTTTGACAAGCTATTTAATCATGGGGTGTACTTAGTTACTTCACTTATGCATTTTTGTTTTTTTTTAAATATTGATATGGTGTAATATGTCATGAGTTCCTGTTCATCTGAGATTGTATTTATTCAATTTTGAGGCCTGGTAAGTATGATTATTTTTTTTAATTATGTAAAATCTTAGAATTGAAAGGGGGTGTACGTTCTTTCTATATGACTATCAAACCAAACCAGTTGAAAATTAGCTGAAAATTCAGCAAATCCTAATGACTGTAACTATGATCAGTGGATGTCCTGTATCAACATGACAGCTACACTGAAGATTCAGCCCAGAAGTAATCGAAAACAGTCTAGATTACAACCATGAAAATGTTTTAGTCTTTTGAGTAAGAGCAGGGAAGAACAATGTCTCACATCCTTTATTTTAAGTTCACTTTTGAAAATAAAAGTTAGGGAATGGTTAATAAACCAATATTTCAAGTCAGTTCAATTTCATTTATATAGCACCAAATCACATCAAATAGTCACCTCAAGGTGCTTTATATTGTAATGTAAATACCCTACAATAATTACAAAAGAATAATCCAACAATCAAAATGATTCCCCATGAGCAAGCACTTTGTGTCAGTGGTAAGGAAAACCTCCACGGAAGAAACCTCCAGCAGAACAAGGCTCAAGGAGGGACAATCATCTACCACAATCGGTTGGGGGGTGACAGGAGAGAGATAGATTAATAACTAATGTTTAAATGTAAAGTGATATAGGTATAGAAATAGGTGATATAGAAATAGAAATGATATAGAAACAGGTGAGTGAACACTGCACGAAAACAGGCATATCCGTCCCCGTATACTGACGCGGGCGCACCTAGTTATCGTCAGCTTTCGTCAGCATACGGGGCAGCGCATATTCGTTCGCCTGAGACGGATATGGTTGTTTACGTACCACTAGAATCAAAGGTACGGGGGGAGCCGGCAGGCGCGAGGTGTTAACGACTCCACTTTACATATGAATAGCAGCGCCTCAAGCCGAAGCAGCGGCAAGAGACCCACGTGGCTTCTCAGTCATTGGATGATAAAAATGACATCACAATTCAGTATTCACATGTGATTGGTTGGTAGATCTGTCCCCCCATTGGCCTTTATAAAGACAGGCCTGGCTAAGCCCCTCCCTAATAAATAATAACCCAGTAATAAAAATTATTTTTAATTATTATTTCTGTGATATACCTTGTATGTTATGTTGTATTCATGCCATGCTAATAACCTCAACTAAAAGGAATTAAGAGAAACAAATTGTGAGGCACAAGTTTGAATATTTTTTTTTGTTTTATTTATAAAGCAATATGCACATACACACACACACACACACACACACACACACACACACACACACACACACACACACACATCATATAATCTATATATATATAAAGAAAACAAAAACATTATGACATATAATGCTTTGCTACTTCTGGGCCATGTGGTGGTGGCTTTCTCTCAGAGCATGGTCCAGCATACAAACACTTATGGTGCACAGTGTTGTATTTAGGGTGAGCTTCTAGTCTGTCTTGCAGTTTGGCTCAGAGGTCACTGAGCTCCTGGCTGGGGAAGCTTGGGGGTCTTAATCCAGCCCGACACGCCCTCTGAGACGCCATCCTCCTCATCCAACATGAGGTCAGTGGTGACACCGTCCCAGAAGGCAACCTCCTTCACTGCCAGGACACTCGCCCTCGCCTCCAGCAGCTGTTGACACAGAGCACACATTAAGTCATTATGAAACTATATGAAATATTGTGAAAAATCAGGAAACTACACTGAAAGTTTGAGTCTCTTGACTTTGAATGTACACATAGCAGATAAGACCCTGAATGCAAAAAACAAAAATTAATCAGCCCATCTTTGTCATCAGAAACAATGGTTATGTGACAAAGTACCAACTCCTGCATCCTGTGAATAAAAGACAAATGAACAAGTACTTTAAAAAAAATTAACACTGATAAAAGTGCTTCAGTGATTTTGGTCATTAACCCTTGAGGCACCTTTAAACTGATTATACACTTTGTATCTTTTAGGTCCCAAAATGTTACAGCTGCTGAAACTAAACATTCAATGTTAATTATTTTCACCTGCACTGCATCACCTTTTTATTAAAAGGTGATGGTAACGTCAGCATATTCATACACTTTGATTGGATAGTCAGTGTACTAGCCAGAGCTAGCAAACTGCATCTGTAGCCAGCTGCACAAGCAAAAATATGGTTGTGTTGATTTTATAGCTGTTTTGTCAACCCACAATGGCTGAAGGAGGAGAAGAAATGGATTTGGTTGCAGATTTATTGTCAAAGCCAAGACGGACTTTTCAAGAAAAGCTGGACATCATTAAGAAAGGTCGGGCAACTCCGAAGCTAGCAAGCCTGTCACAACCGGGAAAAGGATGTGTCCACCACTTTCAGTCCACTAATTACGAGCGGTACCACTGGCTCACAGGCCCCGAGGAACACTGCAAATTGTATTGCTGGGAGTGCTTGTTGTTTGCCACTGATCGACATGGTGTTTGGAGCCACACTGGGTTTGTAAATTTGACTTGCCTAACCAAGGCAGCAACGAGACACCAAAGCACTGCCGGACACTTACAAGCAAAACATTCGGGGACACCAGAGCGGATCAGCTGAGCGAGCAAGTGCGCAGGGAAGCAGAGCTCCACGACGTAAAGGTGAAGAATAATAGGGAAATCTTAAAGAGACTATTAGATTGGCTTTTTTTTTTTTGGGGGGGGGGGGGGGGGGGGGGGGGGCAAGCAGGAACTTTCATTTCGGGGTCACGATGACTAAAATGTTTCTCTCAATAATAATTTTATGAGGTTGTTATCAATGCATTTTTATGTGTCGCAGCTGTAGCGGCAGTAAAAGCAGACTTGTGCACCTTGGGTTTGTTTCTTCGGTAAATGCTTTTATTCTGGCTACATGAGCTCTCAATCTGCGATGCAACAGCTCTTTCTACTGCATTTCTGCATAAAAAGATGTTTTTATTGTCATAAAATAGTTATTGAGGGTGGAGTGATTCAGGCGGATCACTACTGAAGGCCTAAGTGTGAAATGCACGGCCGCCACTGCTTTTTATATACATTTTGGGTTGTTCAGAAGAAGCCAGATTTTATATAAAGTTAAAAAAAAAATAAGTAATATTTTCCAGAAATAAAACTGCATTTCCAAGCTAACTACACAAATACAGCAGACCAACAAAACAATCCAATACGTCTTACCGGCTTCCTTCTTACACGACACCGGGCAGAGTTTTTAATGGCTGCCGCCTTTTCCGGACCGTGAGGCTGACTGTAGCGGAAGTTCGGCGGACCGTCTGTAGGTTTTTCAAGAAGCTGAAAAATATTTTTGTACATTGTAAATAAACACAGTGTAAACACAGTGCATACATAAACAATATTCAGGCAAAAAAACACACACACAAACATACAACACCAATCGATACTTACACAATTATATCACTGTAAGCAGCAAAGACAACTCCTGCTTTCATCAAGACCATGCCCTATTGGGAGAATCACTGGTTAAAGTGGGCCATAATGATACAGAATGAGACACACACCTATATGATCTCATCTGCACACATCCTTCTTCCTTCTTATTCCTGTAATGCATTCATGGCTCAAATGTGAAGCTGTGTTTTTTGTTTGTATTGTGAACATACAAACAAAAAACACTAGTTAAACTGCAGGAATGTCTTAAAGACATTAAGGCCTGGATGACCTCTAATTTCCTGCTTCTAAATTCAGATAAAACTAAAATTCTTGTTCTCGGCCCCACAAATCATAGAAACATGGTGTCTAACCAGATACTTACTCTGGATGGCATTACTTTGGCCTCCAGTAACACTGTGAGAAATCTTGGAGTCATTTTTGACCAGGATATGTCCTTCAATGCACATATTAAACAAATATGCAGGACTGCTTTTTTGCATTTGCGCAATATTTCTAAGATTAGAAACATCCTTTCTCAGAGTGATGCTGAAAAGCTAATTCATGCATGTATTACTTCTAGGGTGGACTATTGTAATTCATTATTATCAGGCTGTCCTAAAAGCTCCCTGAAAAGCCTTCAGCTGATCCAAAATGCTGCAGCTAGAGTACTGACAGGGACTAGAAAGAGAGAGCAGATTTCTCCCATATTGGCTTCTCTTCATTGGCTCCCTGTTAAATCTAGAATAGAATTTAAAATCCTTCTCCTCACCTACAAGGTCTTGAATAATCAGGCCCCATCTTATCTCAAAGACCTTATAGTCCCATATCACCCAAATAGAGCACTTCGCTCTCAGACTGCTGGCTTACTCGTGGTTCCTAGGATACTTAAGAGTAGAGTGGGAGGCAGAGCCTTCAGCTTTCAGGCCCCTCTTCTGTGAAACCAGCTTCCAGCTTGGATTCAGGAGACAGACACCCTCTCTATTTTTAAGATTAGGCTTAAAGTTTTCCTTTTTGATCAAGGTTATAGTTAAGGCCGGATCAGGTAAACCCTGAACCACCCCTTAGTTATGCTGCTATAGGCCTTGGCTGCTGGGGGGGGTTCCCATAATGTTTTCGTTCACCTTATTTAGTCTGTTTACACCCCACTCTGTATTTAATCATTAGTCATTATTAATCTCTGGTTCTCTTCCACAGCATGTCTTTTGTCCGGTCTCTCTTCCCCTAAGCCCAACTGGTCGCAGCAGACTAACCGTCCATGAGCCTGGTTCTGCCGGAGGTTTCTTCCTGTTAAAAGGGAGTTTTTCCTTCCCACGGTCGCCAAGCGCTAGGGGGTCGTTTTGAATGCTGGGTTTTCTCTGTATTATTGTAGGGCCTTTACCCACAATACAAAGCACCTTGAGGTGACTGTTTGTTGTGATTTGGCCCTATATAAATAAAATTGAATTGAACTGAATTTAATTGATATGTGGGGATCCAATATATCACATTAATTTTTACCTCTGACCTGTACTTCAAAGTCCAATAAAGTCAAGTTTTTGTAAAATTTATTTTATCTTTAACATCATGCTTAAAATTCTACTTCCCTGGTTTGTACTGGAAACATTTGGAAAATGATACTGGTATATGGTGATTTTAAATATCACATCATAGTTTGGATCCAAAAATCATGTCACATTTCACTTCACTCTTGCATTTCAGTTCTGCCTTTCTTTGTCAAGTGTGAACTGCGTGACAGGCAGAGTTGGACAGATGCAGAACTCGGGAAACAGGACGCAGACATAACAACAGTTTTATTGCTGGAGTCATTTAAAATAGAAATAGACTGAGATACAAACAGGGCAGGACTGGAACCAGGAACACAAACTGAGGAAACTTGCAAAACTAGAAAACATGCTGTCATGATCCTGAGCCATTGGTCCAGTGTTTTGTGTTCTGTGAGGTTTTTTTTTTTCTCTAGTTGTGTTGGTTTCCTTACAGTTTGGATTCTCAGTTTGTTATAGTTTTGAATAGTTTTGTTATAGTTTTAACTATTCCAAATTAAAAAAAGAAAAATTAAAAAAATAATAATTGGACTCCTGTCTATATTCAGTCTAACTTTGAATTCTGCTTTTAGCTAGTTACTATACTCCATTCCTGTCCTACCTTGTTGTTCTTGTCTTCCAGTGTCTCTGTTTGTCCCTTGTCTCTTGGGTATTCTATTCCTTGTGTTGTGTCAAGTCTGCATTTGTGTCTTGTTTAGTTAGTTCCTGTTTTATTTTGACAGTTCCTTGTTCCTTGTGCGTTGTTTGGTTTTGCTTCCTTTGTGTCATTAGTTTAATTTGGTTCACTTGTTGTTCCCTGCTGTCTCCGCTCTCCCTAATTTCCCTGTGTGTTCAAACCCTCAGTTTTCTCTATTATTTGTTGCATCATTGTATGTGTTTTCCCCCTTTTTTTTCTTTCTCCCAGGCTCATTTTGTCTGTAGTACAGCCTTGGTTGAGATTAGGATCTTGGGTTTTGAGTTTTGTATCCTGTGAGAAGATTTCAGCATTAAAGCTGCCTCAAAATTTAGTTTTGTCTCACGTGTCCCTCATTTGGGTCCACCCTTGCCAGCAACACAGCCTAATCACAGAATTAGTCTTTATGATTATTGGTTTTACAAGTTGTCTTTTCCTATAGCACAGAGTGTACTTGTAGTGCATTTTATTTGCCTTGATTTTATTATACTGTAAAAATGCCCTAACAAAACTAGCTTGTTTTATGTAAGTACCTTGATAAACATGATAAACTGCCTGATCTGCCTTGCAGCATGAGGAACTCTGTGGGCGTGTTTGATAATCTAGTAACTCGAGATGTGACACTGTGATGCACTTTTAAGCAGCAGGATTGTTTGTGGAGCAGCAGTCGTGCAGTTCCTTGGGAGAGTCTGTGGTGATGGCCCGGGTCATGTTTACACTCTTAGCTATTTTCCTGGTGTCATTCTGCAATGGACAGGACTTTTGCCCAAAGGAAAAATGTCCCCAGTACAAAGTGGTTGAGACACACCAGGTAGGCTTAGGAAGAGTTTACAAATACTATTTGTGTCTTATGTGTGTGGTCTGGTGAAAATGAAGAGTTTGTGCCTCTGTTGTGTGCAGGACTTTGAGGCCCGCTTATATGGTGCCACCGACTGGATTACCACAAAGCTCGACAGCACTGGGGCCAGGGATTATCTTGCAGCAAATTCACGGCTGAAGGATTACGCCAAGAGGCAGACTGAAGCAGGTACATCAGGGACTGAGGTGTCACTTGAGTATGTAATTTAATTTGTGATGGCAGTAGCTAAACCACACAGACATGCCAGTGCATAAATAAGTAATGAGGGGATCAGATTTCTAAAAAATCTAAGCTCAAGATCAAAGCAACAAGTCTTCTACCATCACTTATTTTTACAATATAAGTAAATCAAAGCAAATCAAGATCTCAAATTGTTAAGGTCTATTATCCTCCCAAATTCTAAGCATATTCATTTAGTCTTGTGTTACCCAGTTTAATATTCAAGTGACCTTCTTAACAACTACCACGTTGCCTAATAACCCATGCAAGGTCAGGGTCAGGTTAACAAACACCCCTTTTAATCAGATTTTTCTTCAGCTGGCATACCTAAACAGAAAAGGTTATGAAATAATTACTACATTAAATTAAATAATATTTGATACATTATTTAAAAAATTAGAACTTCTCCATCCAGTCTTTTCTGCTTATCCTGTTCAGGGTCGTGGGGGGTGGCTATACGAGCTGACACAGAGTACACCCTGTACAGGTCACCAGCCTTTTACAGGGCCAACACAGAGAGACAGACAACCATTCACACCTATGGGCAATTTAGAGTGACCAATTAACCTAACCCCAGTAACTGCATGTTTTTTTGGGGGGGGGTTTTTTGGACTGTGGGAGGAAACCCACAGAGACACGAGGAGAACATGCAAACTCTACACAGCAAGAGGTCTGGGCCAATGGTGGAATCAAATCCAGACCTTCTAGATGTCCTTGTAGCTGTGAGGCAGTAGTGCTAACACCACACAACCGTGCTGCTTGCACTGTGAAAATAGAACTTCTATTTTCTGAAAATATGTTTGTTCAGTTTATAGCTAAAACACAACCAAGCGCTTTGAGTGCTCTGATTGAGTAGAAACGCGCTATATAAGAACTAGTCCATTTACCATTTACCTAGCCTAGGACCTGGCAAGTAATTTTTCCAAAGTGACACATGAGAAACTGGGACTGTTGTGGAAATCAATATTTTAAGAATTAAAAATATTTCATAAACATTATCCTTTTTGTAAGTCAAATAAACCCTAATCCCTGACCACTACTGGAGAAACAAAAACCTCTTTCCCACAATAGCCTACATGTCATCAGCAACACAGTGTACTTCAAAAGTGTCGCCGTTCGAGGACTTCTGGCAACAATTACTGTAATAACCCTATGTTGGGTGCAAAATGCAATTTTTCAGCTTTCAGAAACCATTTGAATTTTTGTAACAGGACAAATGTCACGGAATTATGGTATTTCAAAAGTCCTTTGATCAGCCAACTCAGCAGCAATCGCCTGACATTATAGGATTAAGCTGTTACAAATAAGGGACAGCTCATTTTTAAGATTAAGATTAAGATAGTGTTTATTTGTCACATGCACAGTTATACACAGTACAATGCACAGTGAAATTTATTTTGTACCTGCAACCATATATACACACACATATAAATAAGAAGAATAAAAATAAAAAAAAGTAATTCACACTATACTCTATATACTATACACTATACACACTTTTATAAATTATAATATTTACATTGTGCAATAATGGTCCAGTTAGGGCTCAGAGTTGAGCAGACGGATGGCTTGTGGGTAAAAACTCTTCTTCAACCTTTCAGTCTTAGCCCTCAGGCAGCGGTAACGCCGGCCTGATGGGAGCAGGGAGAAGAGAGAGTGTCCGGGGTGGCTGGGCTGTTTTAGGATCTTCATGGCCCTCAGCCTGCACTGCTTGGTGTAAATGTCCTGCAGGTTGGGGAGGGTGGTTCTGATGGTCCGTTCAGCTGAACGAACCACCCTTTTTAGGGCCATGAAGTCCTGCTTGGTGCAGTTTCCCATCCAGGTGGTGATGCTCCCACGCATGATGCTCTCGATGGTGCAGGTGTAAAAGTTCCTGAGCACCTTGAGTGGGAGCTTGAAGTCTCTCAGCCGCCTGAGGAGGTAGAGATGCTGTCTGGCCTTCTTCACAGTGATGTTTATGTGATGAGTCCAGGACAGGTCCTGTGAGATGGTCACTCCCAGGTATTTGAAAGTGTCCACTCTTTCCACCTCAGCACCACTGATGACAAGTGGATGGTAGTCCCTCTGCTGCTTCCTGCTGAAGTCCACGATCAGTTCCTTCGTTTTGCTGACTTTGAGCAGGAGGTGGTTCTCCTGGCACCAGTTCTCCAGGCGGGAGACCTCTCTCCTGTAGGCTGTCTCCTCATTGTGAGAGATTAGTCCCACAACAGCAGTGTCGTCAGCAAACTTGATGATGACGTTGGACTCTGACGTGGCCTCGCAGTCATGGGTGTACAGTGAGTACAACAGAGGGCTGAGCACACAGCCTTGGGGGGATCCAGTGTTGAGGGTGAGGGAGGATGAGGTGAGGTGACCCACTCGTACCACCTGTGGTCTGCTGGTCAGGAAGCTGTGAACCCACTTGCACAGGGATGGGCCCAGGCCCAGGTCCAGCAGCTTAGAGACCAGCCTGGAGGGAACTATGGTGTTGAATGCTGAGCTGTAATCTACAAACAGCACTCTCACATAGTTCCCCTTACCAGTGTCTATGTGTGAAAGGGTCTTGTGGAGGAGGAAGGATATGGCGTCATCTGTGGATCTGTCTGGCCGGTATGCAAACTGTAGTGGGTCGAGGGTGGTGGGCAGTGAGGAGGTGATGAATGTCTTGATGAGTCTCTCAAAACACTTCATCAGCACAGAGGTGAGCGCTATGGGCCTGAAGTCATTGGGGCTGCTGGGGTGTGGTTTCTTTGGGACAGGGACTATGATGGACTTTTTAAAGCAGGTGGGAATCACACACAGTTTCAGTGAGAGGTTGAATATCAGTGTAAACACAGGTGCCAGCTGGTCAGCGCAGGTCTTAAGGACACGTCCACTAATACCGTCTGGTCCAGCCGCTTTCCTAGTGTTTACATGTCTAAACGCCTTCCTCACGTCGCGCTCCGTCACAGTGAGTGTCTCCGCCCCTCCGGCCGGGAGCGCAGCGGGCTGTCGGCTTCCCGACTCAAAGCGCGCAAAGAAGATGTTGAATTCATCAGCCAGAGAAGCGTCGGCACTCACCGGGTGTGTGTGTGGTGCTTTGTAGTCCGTGATGGTGCGTAGTCCCTGCCACAGTCCCCTGGAGTCAGACTGTTGTAGTTGCTGTCTGCGGCTGTAGCGATGTTTAGCCTCTTTCACCGCTCTGCGGACGTTGTATGATGCAACCTTGTAGTCCTCCATGTTCCCAGAGGCGAGGCCGGAGTTGTAGGCAACGGTGCGGGACCTCAGGGCGTCGCGGACAGATTTATCCACCCACGGCTTCTGGTTGGGAAAAGTCCTGATGGTCCTCCTAAGTGAAGTGTCATCAACAACTTTCCCAATAAATCCCACAACAGTTTCCGTAAACTCCTCGATGTCTCCGTCCGCGCTGCTGCGAAACATGTCCCAGTCGGTTGAATCCAACGCACCCTGCAGAGCGGCCTCTGTTTGATCAGACCACCGTGTCACTTCTCTCACAGCAGGGGGTTCCTGCCTGAGCCGTTGTTTGCATTTCGGCATGAGAAGGACAGCGGTTTGGTCAGACTTCCCAAAAGGCGGAAGAGGGTTTGCTTTGTAGCCCTCTTTGAATGGAGAGTAGCAGTGGTCTAGGGTCCTCTCTCCTCTGGTGGGGCAGTCGATGTGTTGAATCAACTCCGGTATCAGCTTTTTCAAGTTTGCACTGTTAAAGTCCCCGGCTACGATGAGAGCCGCATCACGCTGGTTAGCCTGATAGGTGGAAATCGCCTCATGTAGCTCGGATAGTGCAGTGTTTGTGTCCGCCTGAGGTGGAATATAGACGGCGCTGAAGATGACCGAAGTGAACTCGCGGGGCAGGTAGTGGGGGCGGCATTTCAGGGTTAGGAGCTCCAGGTTAGGTGAACATGATTGTTTCAGAAGGACAACATTCCTACTGTCACACCAGTTGTTATTAATCATTAGGCACACACCTCCTCCTCTTGATTTTCCAGACTCACTCGTTCTGTCCGTGCGATGAACACTGAAGAACTCCGACGGCTGTACGGCGTGGTCCGGTATGAGGGGAGTCAGCCATGTCTCCGTGAGACAGATGATGTTGCAGTCCCTTATGTCCCTCTGAAACTGTATCCTGGCCCTGAGTTCGTCCAGCTTGTTATCCAGTGACTGGACATTAGCCAACAGGATGCTCGGCAGTGGCGTTTGGTGCGCTCTGCGCCTCAGCCTCTCTCTTACGCCGGCTCTTTTCCCTCGGGGCCTTGTCCGTGACCTGGGTGTCCTTTGTTTGAGCTGGCCCACTGGAAACGCAGTATCTCCTGGGGCCAAGCCGGGTCGGGAAAAAAAGGTGTCAGAATACAGCCAGAGTGCTGTATTCTGATATTAAAAAGAGTCTGTCTGTCATACGTGATATGACACAGAGCAGGCGGAATTATAAAGTCGAGAATTAGAGCTAAACCTAATATATACAAACAAAGCGTAGGAGCAGGTACGACGGCTGCTGACCTCACCGGCGCCATCTTGAAAACTTTTTCAGTTTAGTGTTATGTTCTATAGAACTTGAAATCATAATTTTAATGTTCAGATTATGTGCCATATAAATTTTTGGAACACAGGACTCCAGCTGACATTTAAAACCACTAGTTGTTAGAGAAAAAATGGCAGTTGGTCGATTCACTATGCACTCAAATGATGTATGATTTTCACTTTTAACAAAGTCAAGTCAAGTTTATTTCTAAAGCACATTTAAAAACAACAGCAGCTGACCAAAGTGCTGTACATTTAAAATAAATAAAATAACTTAAAACACAAGATAAAGGAGACAGTTAAAACAGTGAACACAAAATAATAAAACATAATTAAAAGAAAACAACATCACTAATGTATCCAGGACTCATTCTGATCTAAAAGCCAATGAATAAAAATGGGTGTTCAAATGGGTTTTAAAGATGTCAACTGTAGGAGAGGTCCTGATATGAAGGGGCAACTTGTTCCACAGTTTCGGAGCAACAGCTCCAAAGGCCCGATCACCTCCATCCATCCATCCATCTATCCATCCATCCATCCATTCTCTTCCGCTTATCCAGGGCTGGGTTGCGGGGGCAGGAGCCTAAGAATAGAAGCCCAGGTTTCCCTCTCCCCAGCCACCTCATCCAGCTCATCCGGAGGGACCCCAAGGCGTTCCCAGGCCAGCCGAGAGATATAATCTCCCCAGCGTGTCCTGGGTCTACCAGGAGGCATCCTAATCAGATGCCCGAGCCACCTCAACTGGCTCCTTTCAATGTGGAGGCTCTACTCTGAGCCCCTCCCAGATGGCTGCACTCCTCACCTTATCTCTAAGGGAGAGGCCAGCCACCCTTCAAAGGAAACTCATTTCTGCCGCTTGTATTCACAATCTTATTCTTTCGGTCACTACCCAAAGCTCGTGACCATAGGTGAGGGTAGGACAGACCTGTGCAGTGTCCACATAACCGCAGAAGCCACCCCGTTCCGTCTGTCGATCTCCCACTCCCTTCTCCCATCACTCGTGAACAAGACCCCGAGATGCTTGAACTCCTCCACTTGGGGCAGGAGCTCATCCCTGAGCCGGAGAGGGCACTCCACCCTTTTCCACCTGAGGACCATGGCCTCAGACTTAGAGGTGCTGATTCTCATGCCAGCCACTTCACACTCAGCTGTGAACCATTCCACTGTGAGCTGGAGGCCACCCCCTGATGAAGCCAACAGGACCGCATCATCTGCAAAGAGCAGAGATGAGACTCTGAGGCCACCAAGGAAGAAGCCTTCCGCCACCTGGCTACGCCTAGAAATTCTGTCCATAAAAATTATGAACAGAATCGGTGACAAAGGGCAGCCCTGACGGAGTCCAACACCCACATGAAATGAATCTGACTTATTACCAGCTATACAGATCAAGCTCTCACTGCGGTTGTACAGAGACTGAATGGCCTGCAACAATGAGCCAGTCACCCCATACTCCCGCAGGACCTCCCACAGGATACCCCGAGGGACACTGTCAAATGCCTTCTCCAAGTCCACAAAGCATATGTAATATGGTTGGGCAAACTCCCATACACACTCGAATATCGTTCCACAACCAGGATGAAAACTGCATTGTTCCTCCTGGATCCGAGATTCGACTAATGGGCATACCCTCCTTTCCCGCACCCTGGCATAGACCTTACCGGGGAGGCTGAGGTCTCCCTTCTTAATGATAGGGACCACCACCCTAGTCTGCCAATCCAATGGCACTGCCCCAGATCTCCACGCGATGTTGCAGAGGCGTGTCAACCAAGACAGCCCTACAACATCCAGAGCCTTCAGAAACTCAGGGTGAATCTCATCCACTCCAGGAGCCCTGCCACCAAGGAATGGTTTAACCACCTCAATGACCTCACCCCGATGATGGGCAAGTCATCCTCCTCGTCCCCAGACTCTGCTTCCACTACAGAAGGCATGTCAGTGGGATTAAGGAGGTCATTGAAGTATTCCTTCCACCGTCCGACTATAGCCTCAGTTGAAGTCAACAGCAGCCCACTCACACTATAAACCGTGTGAGTGGAGCACCGCTTTCCCCTCCTGAGTCCCCTGACGGTTTGCCAGAATCGCTTCAATGCCATCCGAAAGTCCTCTTCCTCAGCCGATCACCTCTGTGTTTTAATCTTGACCTCATTACAGTTAGGAGCATTTTCTCAGCAGACCTCAGTGATCTAGCGGTAATATGCAGGCTTATAAGATCTGAGAGGTAGGAAGATGCTAAACCATGCAACGCCTTAAAAACAAATAGTAAAACTTCAATTCTAAAACGGACTGGCAACCATTGTAGGGATCCTAGTATGGGGGATATATGGTCTTGTTTACGAGTGCCGGTTAGTAACCGTGCTGCTGCATTTTGGATCAGTTGTAGTCAACGAAGTAGCGTCAGACTGGCACTTGAATAAAGACTATTACAATAGTCAAGTCGGGATGAAATGAAAGCATGGATAGCTCTCTCAAACTTCGTGAAACAGAGAAATGGCTTTACCTTTGCAAGTAGACGAAAGTGAAGGAAACTAGATTTGATGACAGTATTAATGTGTTTGTCAAAACTAAGATTAGTGTCAAGGATCACCCCCATGTTCCTTGCTAACATTTTATTATATATCTTTAAGGGGCCAAGATCAAGATCACACATGACCTCAGTTTTCTGCTAATTCAAATTAAGAAAGTTTAGAGCCATCCATGTTTTAACTTCCTCCAGACAATCCAGTAAGGCCTTCAAAGGACTCGTTGAATTTTGTTTCAGTGGCAGATAGATCTGCGAGTCATCTGCATAACAGTGAAAGGGGAAGCAATGTTTTTTTTTTTTAAATTTAGCCCAAGGGGAGCATATAAATCGAAAAGAGGCCTGGGCCAAGAACGGACACTTGGGGCACCCCACATGAGAGCAGGCTTTCAGAGGAAGAAGTATATCCCAAACTAACTGTAAAACTTCTATTCGTTAAATAGGATTAAAACCATTCAAGTGCAGTCCCTTTGATTCCAACAAAGTGCTCCAGTCGAGATAAAAGGATACTATGATCTACGGTATTAAAGGCAGCACTAAGATCTAAAAGTACTAAAATGGCAGAGTCCCCTGAGTCAGTAATAGTTAAAAGATTATTTAAAACTTTTAAAAGTGCAGTTTCAGTACTGTGGTGTGCTTTAAACCATGACTGAAATACTTCAGAAATGCCATTCTGGTCTAAGAAGGTCTGGAGCTTAAGGAGGACAACTTTCTGCAAGACTTTCGAAAGAAATGGCAGTTTAGAAATTGGTCTGAAGTTGGATAAAAAGGTTGGGTCAAGGTTTTGTTTTTTCAGACTAGGTTCTACCACAGCCTGTTTAAAATCAGCAGGGACAAACCCAGAATTAAGACTGCTATTGATAATAGACAGCACACTCTTTCCCACTGTGTGAAAAACATTCTTTAGTAGGCAAGGTGGAATAATATCCAGAGGACATTTCATGGGTTTCAGTTGGCTAACTATTTCATTTAGCAGTGAGAAAGACACAGGCTCAAAGTGGTCAAAGGTTAACAGAGGTTAGTGTGTGAGCAGAAGGGTCAGTGGCAGGAGGGATAATATGATACCTAATATTAGCTATCCTATCAGCAAAAAATCTTAGTAATATTTCACACACAGCTTTAGACTCTACAAGAGGGGGAGCCACGGGAACAGAACAGAGTTAATAACAGTGAATAAAATGTGGGGTCTGTGACAGTTATTAGACACAATCTCAGAGAGATGCTTTGTTTTTGCTGCTCTTACAGCCTTCTGATAGTTCAGCAAAGATTCTCTGAAAAGGACACTTGAAGTTTATCCTTTTTCCATTTTTGTTCCGCTTTTCTACACATCTGATTAAGATTAAGATTAAGATAGTGTTTATTTGTCACATGCACAGTTATACACAGTACAATGCACAGTGAAATGTATTTTGTACCTGCAACCATATATACACACACATATAAATAAGAAGAATAAGATAAGAATCTGTCTGAGTTGTCTGGTGCCACTGTTCAGCCAAGGCTCAGTTTTAAGTTTTGGTCTCCTGATTTTGAGAGGAGCAATGGTGTCAAGGATTTCTGAGCAGGTGGAATTGAACAAAGAAAGTTAGTTGTCCGTGTTCAGATGGCTGGGCCAATAAAAAAAGTACTTCCTGGTTGCTATTTTGATAACAACGAATAAAGTGATCAGCAATAACTGAAGTAACTATGTGAGATTGGTGTGCAGGCACATCAGGTTTGGCAGACTGACATGAAAGCGAAATCTCAAATATTACAGGCATGTGATCAGAAAAATTAACTTTACAAATTTCGATGTCACAGAGAGGCAGGCCACTAGACAGCACAAGATCCAGAGTATGTCCACGTTCGTGTGTCGGGCCTTTAACTGATTTAAGATTTAAAAAATCATTAGTCATGGGCACATTTAAGCAACAGACATGAATATTAAAATCACCTAGGATTAAAACACATATATATTTCGGCATAATTCCTGCCAAAAATTCAGAGAAGTCCTGGATGAAATCCTTGTTGTATTTCGGTGGTCGGTAAACTAGTGTGCACAGTAGAGGAGTGGACAGCTTGATTTCAAACAACTGCAGTTCAAAGCTGCAGTAACCAAAGAGGTGATGTGATTCATTGACCCATAGAAAGATTATTCCAACAGTCTTTTTTTATCCATCCATCCATCCGTCCATTTTCTTCCACTTATCCAGGGCCAGGTCGTAGGGGTGTGGCAGCCTAGGCAGAGAAGCCCAGACCTTCCTCTCCCCAGCCACCTCTTCCAGCTTATTCAGGGGAACATGGAGGATTCCCAGGGTTCTAGCAAGGAGTTAATAGCCTGGCACTGTGCCATGTGGAAATTGTCTTGGTCCGGGCAGAGAATTTCACCAGTTTGCTATCGCTGCTATTAGCAAGCAGGCGCGCACCGCACACCCTTGCTAGTACTAGACTGGTTTTCTCTTAGTAGATCACTGCACTATAGTAATAATTCATCACAATTTGCAATCCAACACAATCCAAATTCAAACATTTCAGAAAGTTTAGGAATTGCGCTTCACATCCAATATAGGGTTATTATGGTATTTGTTGCCAGAAGTTGGTGAACGGCAGTATTTTTGAAGTACGTTCTGTCCCCAGCAACAGGTTCAGTATTAAAGGATTAAACATAAATTTCCATGAGTCCAGTATTGCCAACTTAGCAACTTTGTCACTAGACTGAGTGACTTTTCAGACCCTCCTTTTTCCCAAAAAGAAACAAATTTAGCAATTTTTTTCTGGTGACTTCAGCAACTTTTGGAGATAGCCCAGGAAGCCAAAAATCCTCCACCGATGCCAAGTTTTTGTGTACACGCAGCACTCATACCGCAGCCCTTCGTACACTACGGCATCGCCTGGACCTTGCCTCACCCAGGAGGCATTCTTGTCAGGTGCCTCTTCCCCCTCAACTGGCACATAGATATATATTTATATGTACATTAAGATATTTTTATACATTTACTTGATTGTTGATCATGTGCACATTTTTTATTGGATGCCGTTGCGTCCTTTGTTTTAGTTTTTTTTGTTTGGTAAGTGGGCACCCACAGCCACATAACTCTGTTGAGATGTGGGCATGTATAACATGTTTACTGTAATGTTGTTACATCTGAGGAAGGGCCACTGTAGCCCAAAAATGAAGAGTTAACATCATATTTTCACAAATAAATAATGAATTGAAATTTTAAAAAATGAAATGAAAAAATAAAATTGGGAGGCTGTGATTTTTCAATCATTTGTACTTTCAGTACATGCTTTGCCTTCAAAACAGGTTTGGTCATTACACTTCCCACTTCAGATTTTGTACAATGTTTGTCTCTTTCAGGTTCTGAGATCCCTGATGATTGCTGGCCTGTACTGGTCACTGTTACAAAAGGTGAAGGTGAACCTAAAATGTCTGTGTCTTGGTTTATTCCTCCTGATGGCAAAAAGTCTGAAATGTCTGATCCATTAGTCAAACTGGAAAGTAAACCCGAGGTCACCGTCTATGTAAGGTGAGCAATGGGCTCATTTATCCTTTGAATTATTATTGTTTCTGCGGTGGAGGTCTTCAGTTTAACACTTGTTTTGTCAAACCTGTAAACCACTATTTACAAACTGTAAGAAGATAGATAATAAATCTTGTACATGTGTTTTACCAGTTAGAACTGGCTATGCTTTGAGAATTTTTCAATCTGCAAAATCAGTAACAGTGACAGAAAAGAGAAAAGATGCATCAAAGAAGAGCAGATCATAGACAAAAGCCTAAATCTCACAATGAATGATGACTCTGACAAAGCTGTTTACAATTTTGTCCCCAGGGTTTTCAGTGGTGCTCCAAGCACAGAGACTGGCCAGGAAAACACAAAGCTTCTTCGTGAGGCCTTGGCTAAGGCTGGGAAACGCTTTGATCCCAACACTCATGCTGCAGCTACCTATGATTCATATTTTTCTCTCACTCACCACAATGAAATCTGGATCTACCCTGCCTAACTACAGCAGATATCAGCATATCTGAGTAAAAGCTTTTGTATACCTATCCTCTAAACCAAGTTTTAATGTTAGAAAGCCAGAAAATTACTAATTTAGCAGAATCATATCCTTTTGCATTGATTGCAGTCACAATTTTGCACCTCAGAGCAGTACAGCTGAAATGAACAGATAATAATGAATGCAGCCCAAAGAGGGAACATGAGGGAAATTGGTTTCCTGAATATATTGATGGTCTCAGTTTTGACTTTCCTGAAACTAAAAACAGTTTGTTTATTTGCTTTTTTTTTTTTTTGAGAAGGCTGTCATCTGTCCTACCTGTGAACAGAATCTTGGTCAACCCCGAAGCCAGCTCCCACCATCAAAAAAAAATAAATAAATTATGCTTATTTTTGCAGTTCCCAATTTGGTGGGTGATTATTTGCCAACTTTTCTTTAGAATCTAAGATTACCTTTTACCTTCGTTCCTGGAACTATGACATTATGTTGCAGATTTTACCTTAATCCAGTCTTAAAACTTTAAATTTGTACTGTCCTTGAGAGTTTAAAATGCTTTTGACCTTTTCCCAAATTCCTGATATTTGTTACTGTTTAATCTATATTCTGCAATAAAACATAATTTCAGTGCATTTTGTTTTGTTAAATTTCCTGCAATTGCAGACATCATCTGCACACTTCCTGCATAGACAGCTAACAAGACAGTCACAGACTGGTGGCCATCTAACTGCATATGTCAAGCCACAGAAAGGCATTTAAATACACAGCTAAGGCTGTATAAAAACACCTACATGACTAAATTCACAGACCGCTAACTGCATACCTAAGAGGAAAGATAGAAAAACTACTCGGCTACAGAAAGATAGCTAATTCCACATATAAAGTCACAGAAAGAAAGTTAACACACAGCTGCATGTGTGCTTAAACATAACCTACCCACAATGTTGGGAAATATATATTATAAATAATGCTTACACTTAAAGCTTAATATAATGTGAAACTACACAATATGTAAAAATAACATTCAAGCATATTCAGTAACATTCAAGTAGAACAAGCAAAATGTGTTTTTAGAAGTGTTATGTTCATTATTCATATATGATTGAAATATTACAAGGTAAAATTTCTCATCATGTATAGGTAGCATATTAATGTAAGCTTTCACTGCTGTTTATCCGTGTGTCTTCAATAAAAAAAAAAATTTGGTCCAAAACTGATGAAACGTTCATTGGCCAAATTTTAAAATTTAAATCTCAGCAAATTTTTTGTCTATCGCAACGAAATTTGGTACTCAGGTAAAAGGATTTACTGTTGATAATTCATTGTTTTTTCTATTTTAAATTAAAATACTCACAATAATGCAAAGTAAACTACAAGCCCAACACAAAAATCACATACATATATGCAACTTATATCTCTGTAAATGTTTGTTTTTCTATTTTTCATTTAGTTTTTTAGAGGGTACATAAATAAATACATGAATAAAATATATCCAAATTATATATTTTTATCTGGTCTCATTTTTAAATAAAAATATAAAACCATATTTAAAAGCCAATAAAATACATTTTTAGTCTTTGTGATTTAGTAATTTATGATAAAGTATGACAACACTGGGTGACATCTATTGCAGTATAGTATCAGCACATAGTATCAGTGAAGTATGTGCTCTACAAAGTGCCCTTCTAGTTCTTATATAGTACTTTTCTACTCTACTTGAGCACTTAAAGTGCTTTATACAATACACCTTTTTCACCCATTCACACAAGCACTTTCTTCTATGGATAATAGCTTTCCATCTAACATTCATGTGATGCATTCACAGGAGCAGCCAGGCATCAAATCACCAACCTTCTGACTACCTGCTCTACCTCTTGAGCTAACGTCATCCGAAGTATCATCGGCTTATCTGAAAGTATGAGAATTTCAAGTGTAGACTCAACGTGTGATTGTCAGGCTCTCATAACAACCTTGGCTCTTTACTTTTAAAGACGTATCACTCCGATCAGGATGAATTAAATCAAATGCTGGGCTAATTTATTAGCACCACATATTGGGGAGCTGTGGAATTTTCTGCTACCACATATTTATATGACACAAACAGCAATAATGTGCAATGAGCTTACTTTACCTGAAAAGAACTCACCACTAATTAAGTTGTGTGATGCTACTTGCCCTGGATATAAAACTGTAAATAATAAACAAAAGTTGGTACAAGTTAACATCTTAAAAGAACATAGTTTGGATCCGGAGGAGGAGACTATGCTGTAGTCACGCGAGACTTTGTGAATCTCGGCAGTATCGTTAATGGCGGCGTGACTCTATCAGCAAACATTTGCGTGATTAGCCTTTTTTTTTTTTTTTTCGCCAATTTATAACTAGACAGGCTTAAAACCAAAAAATATAGGTAGTTTCTTAGCCTAACTTAAATTATTCTCAACAATCTGGAGGACGGTGAAGAGGACCTGGATAGTTTGCTGCGGTACATCGACGGGTGTTTTGAGCGAGTCGTCATGGGGAAAACAGACAAGACGCCGACTCCCTCCACCAGCAAAGCAACGCCGTCCACAAAAAGAAGCCGCCCAGAAGATTCCCCAGAGGCAACTTCGCCACCCACCACCAATATTGTGGACATTCTGGAGTCCATTAATAACAAATTGTCCAGCTTTGACGCCCGCTTGGCCCTGGTTGAAATCCTTCACAAGGAGTTTCAGGCCCTGCGGGAGTCAGTCGAGTTCAGCCAGCATCAGGTGGAAACACTGGCTGCTGAAAACGCTGTCCTCAGAGAGTCGGTGAATTCCCTCACCGAGGAAACGACCCGGCTCTCAAAAGAAAATAAGAAAATTAAAGAATCGATTATCGAGCTTCAGGCCCGCAGCATGAGAGAAAATCTTGTGTTTTCAGGTATCCCGGAGAAGGCAGAGGAGGACCCGGAGGCTACAGTGAAGGAATTTATCCAAACTCACCTGAAGCTCCCGGAGGACGCCGTGAAGACCATCGCCTTCCATAGAGTCCACCGCCTGGGAGGGAAGCGACCCGGAGCACGCAGACCCAGACCGATCGTGGCCAAATTCGAACACTTCAAAGAAAAAGAACTGGTGAAGAGCCGCGGCCGGGAGCTGAGAGGGACGGACTTCAGCGTCAACGACCAGTTTCCAAAGGAGATTCTGGAGCGACGCAAGGCTCTATTCCCTATCCGGAAGAAGCTCATGCAGGAAGGCTCCCGGGCTGTCATCGCCGTGGACAAACTGTATGTAAACGGACAGCTTTACCGAGACAAAAACACCACGCCATGGCTCTGCTGATCGATCAGGTGATCTGTGTCCATATTAACGTTCTTTTCTGAGTTTTTTTTTTTTCAACCATCTAAACAGTACCATTAAATAGTCTAAATCTGTCTAAGTAGTACCATTAACGCCGACGAGTCAGCATAGTACCGTGATCGTTTGTTTGTTTGTTTGTTCTGTTTTGTTTTCCCCTCATCTAATTTCATTCTTATGTCACTTAGGTCACTTTTTACACGTCTTTTTTCTTTCTGCACTCAGCAATATGTCTACGTCACTTACAATGCTACAGTTTACTACACTAACATACAGCGCAGATGCACACACACCAACATACAGCGCACATACACACGCACACATCAATATAAAGGGCACACGCCAACATACAGAACATATGTACACACACACACACATCCTTAGTGAGCACACAACAGTCCATCAGTTAGTTTAAATATGAGCACACTCAGATTTGTCTCATGGAATGTGCACGGGGCTGGTTCGAGGGAAAAGAGACTAAAAATTTTTAATCGGTTAAAAGACTTAAAAGCAGATGTTGTTTTTCTACAGGAGACACATGTGTCCAAAACATCTGTGCTCACTCTTTCCTCTCCACAGTTCCCTCACACGTACTCAGCCTGCTATAACTCCAAACAAAGAGGTGTAGCTATATTGATTAACAAGAAGATAAACTTTAACATTAGCAACAGTACAATAGACCCTGAAGGTAGATTTGTAATACTTAATTTATCTATACAGAATACAGATTTATGTATTGCTAGTATATATGGACCAAATGTTGATGACCCCTCCTTCTTTCATGCTTTGTTCACTTCACTCTCAGATCACTCTGACACCACACTTGTAATAGGAGGAGACTTCAACCTGGTACTTAATGCAGATATTGACAGGCTCAGTACAGCAGTGAGTCAGAGGAACTGGCAGTCTGCAGACATTCTTAAACAGTACATGAAGGATTTTGGACTTTGCGATGCTTGGCGTTCACATCACCCTACTTTGAGAGATTATAGTTATTTCTCACCAGTACACAAATCTCATTCCCGCTTAGATTACTTTTTAGTTAGCAGCTCCATAATGATGGATATCACAGACACTCAGATTCACCCTATCACTATTAGCGATCATGCACCGGTGTCTATATCTCTGACACAGAAAAGAGTCACACCACCAATCAGGAACTGGAGATTTAATACATCATTACTTAAAGAAGAAGATTTTATTAATTATTTCAAAAAGGAATGGTCAGCATACTTAGAATATAATGATATTCCAGGAATTTCACCATGTGTTCTTTGGGAAGCAGGAAAGGCAGTAATGCGGGGCAAAATAATATCTTACTGCTCGCATAGGAAAAATAAAGAAAAAGCACTTGTGTTAGAATTAGAACAAAAAATTAAATCTTTAGAAACTGCCTATGCCGCTTCACCACAAGAACATACAATTATCAGCCTGAGGAAACTGAAACTGGAGCTAAATGAAATAATTGATAAAAGGACACAATTTATGTTGCAGAGGCTGCGTTTGGAAAACTTTGAGCATGGAAATAAATCTGGAAAATTCCTGGCCAAGCAATTAAAACTGAATAAAGAAAAAACAGCTATTTTTTCTATTAAAGACTCGACTGGTATTATTACTCATGACCCACAACAAATAAATAACTCTTTCAGAGACTTCTATGAAGCCTTATATTCACCACAGATTAACCCATCTGATACTGAAATTGAAGAATTTCTTAATAATATAAATCTACCAAAACTAAATGACAGCCAGGCTGCAGCTCTGGAATTACCTCTTTCATTGTCTGAACTTAGTGAAGCCCTACAGCATCTCCCAAATAATAAAGCCCCAGGCCCAGATGGTTTTCCAGCCGAGTTTTATAAAGAATTTTGGTCTGAGCTAGCTCCCATTTTTTTCAGAATGGTAACTCAGATTCAGAATGACCACATCTTATCTCCAACCTTAAACTCTGCTAACATTAGCCTGCTTCTTAAACCAGGCAAAGACCCCACACTCCCATCCAGCTACAGGCCAATCTCTCTCATTAATGTAGATCTTAAAATAATTTGCAAAGCCCTTGCCAAAAGATTAGAAAGTATTACTCCATTTATTGTACATCCAGATCAAACAGGCTTTATCAAGGGTCGGCACTCAGCCAATAATACACGTCGACTGATAAATATAATAGACTATTGTTCTATTAACAAATTAGAGACGACAATCGTGTCTTTAGATGCAGAGAAGGCATTTGATCGGGTAAATTGGAAATTCTTACTAGCAGTTCTGCAAAAATTTGGATTCGGTTCATCCTTTATAAACTGGATCAGAACACTACACAGCTCTCCGAATGCGCGTGTTAGGACAAATGATCTCATTTCACAAAGTTTCAGTCTGCAGAGGGGCACTAGGCAGGGCTGCCCACTCTCTCCCTCTCTTTTTGTAATTTTCATTGAGCCGCTAGCAGCAGCAATCCGTCAAAATGTAAATATTAAAGGGATTCAAACTGAAAATATGGACCATAAACTTAGCCTTTATGCTGATGATGTATTACTTTTCCTTGGGAATTCACAAGGCTCTCTTTTGAAGACTATCACACTGATAGATAAGTTCTCATCTATATCTGATTACTCTATCAATTGGAGTAAATCAACAGTTTTGCCTCTGAATTGTAATTTCCAGAGAACCTCTAGGACCCCACTAAAGTCAGGAAATATTAGATATTTAGGCATAAATTTTTCCGCCAGGCTCTCAGACTTGGTACGATTAAATCATATCCCCTTATTAAAAACAATAGAGGATGATCTCACACGTTGGAACAGTTTACCTATATCACTCATGGGGAGAGTTGCTGCCATTAAAATGATGGTTTTACCAAAAATTAATTATCTATTTTCACTGATCCCTAATAAACCTACTCTTCCTTGGTTTAAGTCACTAGATTCAAACATCTCAAAATTTTTATGGAAAAACAAACCGTCAAGAATAAGCTTAAAAACTTTACAAAAGCCAAAACACAGTGGAGGTCTAGAATTACCAAACTTTTATTACTATTTCTTAAGCAGTAGATTGCAGTATATTTCAAAGTGGATCAAATCCAATTCATTAGACAACCCATGGCTGGATCTAGAACAGGCGTTTTGTGGAAAAATAAAAATCTCAGATTTACCTTTCATTAGTTCCAGTATTAAACATCATAACTGCTATAAAGTCCTTAGTATAAATACCTCTCTGACAGCCTGGTGGGAATTTTTAAAAATAACTAAGTCTTCACTCATCCCCTGTAAACTAACACCCATTTGGAACAATCCAGATATTTGTCAGAAAAAGAAAATGCTGAATTTTCCGTTATGGCGTGATAAGGGTATAAATAACTTAGAACATATTATCCAAGATGGAAATTTTATCACGTTCCAAGAACTTATATCAAAATATAGAATTGGCAACGGTAGATTTCTGGAATATCAACAAGTTAAGTCCGTCCTACAGGGAAGATTTAACCTTAATCAATTGAATCTAGAAATGCCTACTTGGGTAACAGAATTTCTTAACCTCTGTACCCCAAAATTGTTATCAAAATTATATAAATTATTAATAAAAACTGATGATTCAGTTTCCCTCCCAATTACAAAATGGGAGCGTGATCTTTCTGTCAACCTGGATCAAAATTTATGGACAGAAATATGTTTAAATATCTTCAAAATGACTAAAAGACCCCAAATACAACTTGTACAATATAAGATTCTCCATAGAACATACTACACTGGACAAAGGATGTTCCAAATGGGCCTTACACACTCAAACATATGCACCCACTGTACAAGCAATTCAGAGGATAATCATCTACACGCTCTGTGGTCTTGTGTACCAGTTAAGAGATTTTGGCAGAGGATTTGTGAAGATCTATCCACATGGTTTAGCTGTCATATCCCAACTTCCCCCAGACTATGCATCTTAGGTGATGTCAGTGAATTAATTATGGAGTTAAATATATCACACATAGTTCTTACTGCCTTGTGCATCGCTAAGAAGATGATCCTCATGAACTGGAAGACAAAAAATAAACTATGTATTACTCAGTACAGAAATTTATTAGTAGATCATGTTAGTTTAGAGAGAATGTCTGCTTCTTCTAAAAACAAATTGGAGGAATTTGACTCTCTTTGGTTCCCACTGCTCAGCTCCATTACTTAGTGGGGGTGGTGGGCTGCGGGCTCTGCTCCTGATGTGCTTTGTGGGGGGGTGGGGGGGGACTCCGGGGGCCTGGGTAGCTGGTAGCCTCCTGAGGCTGGGGTCCTGGGGCGACCTTCTGGTGATGTCTGTGTGCCTGTCCTGGTTGATGGTGGTGGGGGCTTGGATGGTGCTGCCTTCGGTCCTGGGGTGTGGGCGGGGTGCTTGGGGGGGTGGTGCCGGCCCTCGGTCGGTTGGCTGGTCTTCCCTGTATGGCTTGGGGGCTGGGGCCCCGGCACTGGGGCCGCGCCGGCTCCCGGTGGGCCCCCCCTGGCGCGGGGGGGGCCTCTGCTGTCCCGGCCGCGCCGCCGGGTGGGGTGGGTTGGCCTGACGTCGGGATGTCCGGTCTACGCTTTTGGGGCCCTGGGGTGCCTGCATTGCAGGGGGGTGGGGTGGGGGATGGGGCCGCGGTGGGGTGGTTGGGGGGGACTGGGCACTGCATTTCCATGCCCAGGCCAGTATGTCCTGTCGCCTGTTTGTGTCTATTGTTGAGTGAATGGGCATCTAGGAGGAGCGGGCCGCCCTCTGCGGTGGGGGCGAGGGCGCCAACCTCGGGTGCTGCAGTGCTCCGGGATGCTGTCACCGCGGCCCCGGGCTCACCTCCCCCTGCCCTGTGCTGGGGTGTGGGAGGTCGGGGTGCCTATTGAGCCAGCGGACAGCTGGCTCTCTTCTTCCAGGATTCCTGGTCATATGCCCCCCCCCCCTCCCCCTCCCCATACACAAACACACACACACACACACACACAGAATACACATCACTCACAGATGTAGGATGGAGAGGCCACGTGGAGAGCTGCACCACCACTTGCCTCTCCGTTTTAATTGCACTTTAGTCATTATAACTCACAACACATACACACTTAAGCCCTGATACACATAGGACCTTTGGGGCAGGCATGTTACTCAGAGGTTGATGAGATGGGCCGCTGAGGTGGCCCCACTCGGATCCTCGTCACTGTCTGTCTCCAAATTTTATTTGCACTTTAGACATGGAGGGTTTTGGGGGGGCAGTGTGGGCAAGCGCTGACGACCAACAGTTGGCGCTTGTGGCATAACTGTCCCCTCAATTTTAACTGCACCCTATACACCTCATTCACTCACAAACATTAACACATAGACCTACAAGTTGGGGAGGAGGAGGGGTGGATGGGTCATCTTACACCCCGATTTCTTGCGTCTCGCCCGGGGTAGGGGTCGGGTGGTTCCTTGGGGACCGGGCTGGTGGCGTCCTGGGGTCGCTGTTGGCCCTGGGGTGGTTTCCACTTGCCCCGCCTTCAGAGGGTGGGTAGCTATGGATGAATGTGTGTCTTTGTGTATTTGTCACTGTCTCCGTGAGTATGGGTGGGTGAGTGAATGTGTATGTATGGCATATCTGTGTGTGGGTAAGTATGTATGGGCATGTATGAGTATCTGTGTATAAATGTGTACACGGGTGTCTGGGTGTGTTTGTATGTATGGCTGGACCTGGGTCTGGGCCTTGTGCCTTGCCTCCTGGCCGCTCCTTGCTGGTTGCCTCCTCCCCCCTACCCCCCTGGGATGGGGGTGCCTCGGGGTTCCTGGGTGGGGCTGGGTGTTCTGGCGTGGGTGCTGGCCTGCCCCCCTTGGGGGTGCGGTGCGGGGCTGCGTTGGCTTCTTCGGCGTGGGGGGGGGCTCTGTGGAGGGTCGGGCGGTCCTTGGGTGCCGTGGGCCCGGGAGCCCTGCCGCCGGCCAGTGCAGGGGGCTGGCCGCTGGGGGGGGGCTGGCTTCTCATCGCCTTGGGTTCCCTGGAGCCCTCGCTCCTCGACTGGGGGGGCTCCGTCTGAGACCACCCTCTCCCGTCTGCTGGGGTAGGTGTGCGGTTGTCTTTGGACTGAGTGGCCGGGGGTCTTCCTGGCTCTTGGTGGGCTGCTGGTGGCCTGGGGTTCCGGGGGCTTTCCGTACCTGCCTCTGGCTTCTGATGGGTGGAGCTGCAGCGTTTTGCCCTCATTGGTAAGTACGTTCCATGACACAGACACAAACATGACACAGACACAAACGCCCACTCAATCACAACTCAACAAAATTGTTGGTGTGCGTAACATGCTTTGTTAGTTTTGTTTTTCACACACAAATTTATTTTTGCAAGTATTGATAGTATTTTTTTATATGTTAAAGTGATGAAGTATCTGATTAATAGACTTGTGCTCTTTCCCCTTTTTTTTTTTTTGCTCCCTTTCTCTCTCCCTTTTTCTTCTCTTTATTTTCCTCTTCTTCAGCCTGTCAGCTCTGGCTATTACATAGTATGTGGAAAAATAACTCAGATAAAAAAAATAAAGGGTTAAAACATCAACAAGAAGAGCCTATTGAGAACCTATAGAGCTCATCTTGAAATAGCAAATATGTTTGGCACAACAACGCATTCAGATCACAGTTCTGCTTGCGAGATCTACCAGACATGACAGGCTTTAAAAAAAAAAAAAAAAAAAAAAAGAACATAGTTTTCATTATTCATTGCTTCCTGAATGTTGTTCTGGTCTGTTTCTCACGCTTGCCTTTGTCTGTTCAAGTTTTTCCTTTACTTTCATTTTTCAAACCGCCACAAGAAAAGAATGCAGTAGTTCCAGACGACTGAATCCAGCTTGGCTAGTCTGAATCAACCAGGGGCCTGTTCCAGGAAGCAGGTTTAGCTAACAGCTCTGGGTTTGTTAACTCTAAAATGAGCAGAACTTGGGTTTTCTGTTCCAGAAAGGCTAACACTAACTCTGAGTCAGTTACCGAGGTAACACACTCTGTGACCCTAACCTGCTCGCTGGCAGATTTTATCCAACAAGCTCTGTCTCTCTCTGTCCCCTGCTGCTGCACCTGAACCACCTGTCACAAACAGAGAATCTTCTTTTCCTTAAGCATCTGCTGAGATAGCACCCCCAGTATCATCCCACACAGCCAGGTTTCACACACACACACACCCCCAACTCATATCACAGAAATACAGGGGAAGCCTGAGGAACTCCATATTTGGAACATATCTGTCATAAAGCTTTGCTGAAATACAGTCATGGGGTTACAAAAGTCATGTGAAGCAGATAAGGCCTGCGTCTCAGCAAGGCGACAAATGCATACAGACTCCAGATATAATGAGCCTTTTCCACACAGTAATCTAAAAACATACAGTGCTCATTAACTCAGTGTGTGTGACTACTATGCTTTTTTATTACATAATATAAAAATAGTGCCAGTATATCTCAGTATTAAGGTGAAGAGAGTATACATTAGTGTGAAGGTGATGAAATAAAAAAATTCCAACAGTTAGTTCATTATTTTTAATGTACATAACATGAAGCTTCTACAATCGTTCACTTATCAACAGGCTAAGGCTAAGGCTAAGGCTATTTACTGTAGATACTGTAGCATCACTGTTACATCACACTGATCTGGATGAAGCTTTAATCGCAAAACACACTTTGGATTGAAAATGTCCGGATCTTAGAGATGATGTGAATGTTTGAGTGAAGATGATGCTGAAATGATTTGAAGACTTGAAAACTGTACTAAATGTATTTAAAGTAACTTAAATGATGTCATTTTGATAGTTATAAATTGAGATGTGACAAATGTTCACTATGCTCTGTACATGAACCTGTTCTTGTCACATCATCAGCCTTGATTTTATTACAATGAGAAAAATATTGCTGACATTATAACTAGTCTGTGTTGTTTTGTTTTTGTGTTAGAAAGAAGTTCAATAAACAGGATAAACACCTTGCAGGGTGAAGAACTGTGTGGGTGTGTCTAATAACTTGTGATGTGACACTGTCGTTAACTTATAAATAGGAAGACTTAGTGTGGAGCAGCAGTTGTGCAGTTCCTCTGTAGAGTTTGCAATGACAGCACAGGTTATGTTCACACTCTTAACTCTTTTTCTGGTGTCATTCTGCACTGGACAGGACTTTTGTCTGAGCAAAAAATGTCCCCAGTGCACTGTGGTTGAGACACACCCGGTAGGTTTTGGAACAACTCAGAAATACCATTTGTGTTCTTATCGTCACAGTCGTGTTTTAATGTTTGTGCTTCTTTTGTGTGCAGGAGTTTGAGTTGCGCTTGTGTGGTCCCACCGACTGGATTACTACCAAGATTGCCAGCACTAGCAGCAGTGATGTCCTAGCTGCAAATTCACGGCTGAAGGATTACACCAAGAGACAGATTAAAGCAGGTACATCAGGGACTGAAAGTGCAAGTGTATAATGTAGTTTGGTTTGATTGCTGACTGCTAAACAAAAAGAACAACAGGTATGACATCAGTGCACAGGAATTCTGACAAAAGCTAAAAACAAATTATAGGTACCACTTCTCACTGCAAGGTAAGCGAAGCAAATAAAGACAAGATCTCACTAAATGTGTGCCACATTATTGAACGTGAATGTGACCACATTTCTAGGGTCCTGTATTTTCCAGTTAAATATTCAGTTAACATATCTTACTCCTTTCCATTATATTCGAGTCATATTTGACCCAAATGAAGTTAGAATATGCTCTAAATAACTGCAATCATTCCTGGGGAATAGAAATCTTTTTTGACAAGTCCCCAAAATATCTCACATCATATGAATCATATGCAGACTTGGACACATGATTTTAAGGTAGCTGTTGTGTGCTTTATAGCATAACAGTCTGGGAACAAAGGGCTCACTCCTTCTTGACTAAGAACAAATTGGCAGAGTTTGGAATGACAAGGCATTAAAAATTAAGAAAATCTATATTTAAGAAATCAGTACATTCTTAGAGAAGTTGTTTAATGTAGGTTTTTAGAGTTTCCTCTTGTTTCACAGGTTTTACATTTATAAAGTGTAAGCTTGCTTAGGTTTGCCATAATGATTCTTTGTTTTTCTTTTTTCATTTTATTGTGAAAAACAAAAGTGAGACTATTTACATAACAGGGAGTCTTTTATTTTGTACAACTTTTACCTTAGTGAATATGTAATGCAGTCTAACAATAAATGCCACCAGCTTGAATTTGTATTTCTTCTGAGTGTTACCTCCTCTCTACATAAGCCTTTATTTATGAAATCTTGTTGACAGTTGAAAGTTGACTTGTTAAAATCTTTGACAGGTTTTATTCTCAAGAAATTGGTGAATTTGAAATATATATATATATATATATATATATATATATATATATATATATATATATATATATATATATATATATATATATATATATATATCAAATTTCTTGAATTTGTATTAGTATATTCTTCCAGGAATGTTTTAGTTCATCCTTAAAAAAACAACTGTATTTCTGTATTCCCACACATACTTGGTAAATGTGTCTTAAAGTATTTTTCACTGTTCGTCTCTTGCAGGTTATGACATCCCCACTGACAGTTGGCCTGTACTGGTCACTGTCACAGACAGTGAAGTTGATCCTAAATATTCCTTGTCCTGGTTTCTTCCTCCTGGTGCCAAAAAGCCTGAAAACTCTGATCCCTTGGTCCAACTGGAAAGTAAACCTGAAGTCCGCATTTATGTGAGGTGAGGAATGGGCCTATTTTGCATTTGTTTTCTCCAGGAAAAAAAAAAGAGAGACTTTAACAGCAATTACCACCTTTTACATTGCTAACCAGAATTTGGGGGTCAAAAACAGTTATAACTGTGAAGTTATAACAGCTAATACACACAAACCTAAATCTCTTTAGGCTTTGACCAGTCTGAAAGAATTTTGTTCTGTTATCTGCTCTTAGGGCTTTCGGCGGTTTTCCAAGCCTCGAGAATGGCCGAGAAAATGCAAAGCAGCTTCGTGAGGCCCTGAATATGGCTGGGAAAACCTTTGATCCTGACAATTACAGTGGAGCTGGCTATGAATCATATTTCTCTCTTACTCACCACAATGAAATCTGGATCAATGCTGCCTGATGACAGCTGATGTCACGAGCTGTAAATCTTTTTGTCATGTGATCATGGTGGGTTTTCTATAGCTATGCTTTTTTTTGTTGCACTTATCAAAGTACCAGTAAATTAGTAGAGCAGTTAAAAAAACAAGCACTTTTTGTATACGTTGCACCAGCAGGTGTTCTATTCTACCTTAGAGCAGTTCTACTGGCATGAACAGAGGACGGTGCATGCTATATGTCACTCTCCACCTTAACTTTTAAGGTAACAGTAATGACAGTTTTCTGCTCCAAACATATTTACTGCAAATCAAAGCATGACAAATGTGTCCTGAAACTGCTCTGGTGTTTTGTCTTTGGCATGCCATGAATAGAATCTTTATCACATCAGTCAGTCTTGGAGGAAAGCCCCTGCAGGTCTTTTACACAAAAATGCAGTTAGACATCTTTGTGCCTTTGTGCAAATGCTGACACAGGGCACAGGGCCTCCCAGTCCTATGCCCACATCAGTTTCCCACTTGCCTTTTACTTTGTCAGAATTATCTACATTTTTTTGTTTGTTTTTAGGAGCGTGATACTGTCATGTGTTATTGTAAGACTAATTTCACTTTAATCCATTGAAGGGTAAGGTTTATCAACTGATTATTAAGAGGTAAAATATAGAAACAGCTTTTATATTTGATCTGTTAATTGTGCTTTCAAAATACCTGGCCTGTTACTCTAATCTATATGTGCAATAAAAATGTATAAAAACCATAAAATGGAGTGGACACTCCATTCTGCCTTAGTAATCTGTAAGTAGCAGGACTTGTAAACATATAGTTATAGTCATAGAAAAGCATCTAACACAGTCAGAGTTATAGAAAGATGGCAGACCATAAAGCTACACTCAGAGAAACACGGCTAACTGCACATTTGAAATCAAATTTAAAAAAAAACATCTACATTGCTGACAATAAAGATGGTTAACTGCATGTTGAGAGAAACTCTCTGGAGGCTGACGACCGTGAAGGACACCCTCAGGAGGCTGACGGAGGTAATAGGACACCTCTGGTGACTTGGCTGTAAGCTGGCAATGGGAACCTTCTGGAGGCCTGTGTCAGCAAAGGCAACAGGATGCCTCAGGTGATTTGACTGACTTAACCTTAATAGTTACTTACTTCGTCCAAACAATCAGCATACCTGTTACACTCCATTCCTCAAAGAAGACTGTAATCTGTGTGTCACATTGGCACGCAGTCAGTCTGTGGGAGCAAGAATTCTGGCTGGGTTGTAGGAGATCAAATGAGTATTTGACTCAGTGACATGCAAATCAATTTATAGCTTTTATGTGATGTCAATTTTTTTCTAGATTTTTGGTTGATATTTGTCTCTCTTCATTAAAATGTAACTAGTATAAACATTAGAGACTGTTTATTTCTTTGCAAGTGAGCAGGCATACAAATTCAGCAGCGGATCAAATAATTGTTTTCCCCCACTTTGTTATTTTTATATAAAAGAGAAAATTCTGATAACTGAAAATAGACACTGGACTTGATGAAGACAGTGAGCAATTCTATATAGAGCTTCAGAAAATGTATAAAAGGAAGTCACAGTGTCATCACTGTGGTGTTATGTTTCAAAACAAACTTTTCATACACAGTAACACCAGTGATACAACTCCAGAGAACCATTACTTATTATTATTATTATTATTATTATTATTATGCATGACTGTACACATTCCTGTATGCTATGCGTAGTTACTGAAGACAGAAAAAAGCCTGATGATAAAATTGAATTGGCTAGAGCCCACCAAACATTTGTGCTCATGTATTGTAATTTCATGGTGCAGGCATGTAAGCAGGCCTACATACAGTGGGTACGGAAAGTATTCAGACCCCTTTAAATTTTTCACTCTTTGTTTCATTGCAGCCACTTGCTAAAATCAAAAAAGTTCATTTCATTCCTCATTAATGTACATTCAGCACACCATCTTACCAGAAAAAAACAGAAATGTAGAAATTTTTGCAAATTTATTAAAAAAAAGGGTCATTGTCTTGTTGGAAGGTGAACCTTTGGCCCAGTCTGAGGGCCCTGCAGCTGAAAAACACCCCCGTAGCATGATGCTGCAACCACCATGTTTCACTGTTGGAGATGTATTGGGCAGGTGATGAGCAGTGCCTGGTTTTCTCCACACGTACTGTTTAGAATTAACACCAAAATGTTCAATCTTCATCTCATCAGACCAGAGAATCTTATTTCTCATAGTCTGGGAGTCCATCGTGTGTTTTTTTGGCAAACTCTATGCGGGCTTTCATATGCCTTGCATTGAGGAGAGGCTTCCTTTGGGCCACTCTGCCATAAAACCCCGACTGGTGGAGGGCTGCAGTGATGGTTGACTTTGTGGAACTTTCTCCCATCTCTCTACTACATCTCTGGAGCTCAGCCACAGCGATCTTTGGGTTCGTCTTTACCTCTCTCACCAAGGCTCTTCTCCCACGATTGCTCAGTTTGGCTGGATGGCCAGGTCTAGGAAGAGTTCTGGTCATCCAAAGTTCTTCCATTTAAGGATTATGGAGGCCACTGTGCTCTTAGGAACTTTGAGTGCTGCAGAAATCCTTTCGTAACCTTGGCCAGATCTGTTCCTTGCCACAATTCTGTCTCTGAGCTCCTCAGGCAGTTCCTTCGACCTCATGATTCTCATTTGCTCTGACATGCACTGTGAGCTGTGAGGTCTTACAGGTGTGTGCCTTTCCTAATCAAGTCCAATCAGTTTAATTAAACACAGCTGGACTCCAATGAAAGAGTAGAACCATCTCAAGGAGGATCAGAAGAAATGGACAGCATGTGCGTTAAATATGAGTGTCACAGCAAAGAGTCTGAATACTTATGACCATGTCATATTTCAGTTTTTCTTTTTTAATAAATTTGCAAAAATTTCTACATTTCTGTTTTGTTTTTTTTATCAAGATAGGGTGCTGAGTGAACATTAATGAGAAATAAAATGAACTTTTTTGATTTTAGCAAATGGCTGCAATAAAACAAAGTGAAAAATTTAAAAGAGGTCTGAATACTTTCTGTACCCACTGTAACTAAGGAAAAAATCATTAACGCGGGTGTTATATTTTCTACATCTGTGAGGTTCCAAAAGTTCATTTGGTTTCAAATGATGTAAATTGCATCATCATACAGTGAAGCTGTACCACACACCCACACAGTTCTTCTCTGTCTATGCTGAATCGTCCTCAAGGCAATACACTACAATGCTTCAATTTCATGCATCCTAATGTGGACTCCTAGAGCACTTGTTTAATAACATCTGTAAAAATCTCACTGGCTGAAATACTGACAAGACCTATTAAAAGTCCTCCAACTGCACTATGTCAGTCAGATGAGCCAAAATTTTTATTTCTTCAAACTGACTTGTGTAGGATGATAAAATGATAAGATTACGACTAAAAGAAAAAAAAGAAAAAAATAATAATTAGGGGAAAATATGAGTGCTATGTCTAATTTTGAACACTAGAGGGAGATGTAGGTCTGATTGATAATTTGTTAACCTACACCTGTCGACAGTCGGACAATGTGTCTTTTATAAAAGAGAAATATGTCATATTCATCATTCATATAGAAATATTTATAATTTTGAAAGAAAGCAGCATTTCTTAGAGAGCCAGAGTAAATATAATTCTATAACAACAGACCCAAGTATTTTCATGAATGAATCACAATGTGTATAAAATAAACTCTAAACCTGAAAAAAGTCCAGTAATAATGAGTATGTTTCCTCTTAGCAAGGAATAAAAGAAAATAAAAGGACCTTAGCACAAAAGGTAAGGAAATTTGTGTTTGGTTGATCATTTCTTTGTTGTAACAATACTTCTTGGCAATCAATCTTATACCACTGCACCCATGAAAAACTTGCCAAATCTTCTCTGCCATAATCAACCAATACAAATTTCTTTACGTTCTGTGCTGTCTATTAAAGTTGAGGTCAATCTACTTAGAATACAGTCTTAGACTTAATATATTGTCACTCTCCACAACCAGTTGCATTAATTGTACTTTTCAGGTAGTGTAAACTTTTTTATAAGGTTAGTTATAATGTCTCCTAAGAATCTTGACTGTAAAAAAACAAAGGTTAATTGTGTGGCATTGTGCTATTTTATTGTACCATGTCACCAGATGAGAAGTGTCTCCAGGGCCTTAAAGCTCTGTTCACCTTAAAGCCCTGTTCACCATTCAACAGGCAAATAACACAAAAGAAAATGTTTCCTCCGTCAGCCGATGATGGTGAATTCTGCCAAAGGCATTTGTTTTTCATGGAGGCATATATTTTTGTTCTGTTTGTGTGTCTGACGTGTGACTTCTTACAAAGATGATGCTGAAAATGTGTGTGTTTTTTTTCCAATCTTTGCAATTTCATCCCTAATTGTTTTTTGAAACTCTTATCCTTCCTAATTTTACTGTACATTAGCATTTTTTACATTCTGTGGTACCTGGGGTCTCCAAATAAACAGTTAAATAGCTTGGAAATGCAAACAAATTTAGTTTGTCACACAGGCATGCCCTTCTTCACTATATCCATGAATCTTGTTTGTGTTCTTTCTCTTTTTCTCCTTCCTGGCAGCTCCATATTCAACATCCTTTGTCGTGTACATCCACCATCCCTCCTCTGCACATGTCCAAACCATCTCAACCTTGCATCTTTTACATTGTCACCAAAAAGCTCAACTTGTCCTTCTGATGTACTCCTTTTTAATCCTGTCCATTCTGATCACTGCCAGTGAAACTTTTCAAGTCTGCCACCTGTCTTTGTGTCAGTGCCACTGACTGTTGCTTTGTATAACTGAGCCCATGTATTTAAACACATCAATGTTCACTACCAACTTACAAGTTCAACTTTCTGCCTACCTCCCTCTCATTCACACACAATCTTTCTTGCTTCATTGGTCTTTCATTCCTCTTTTGTCCAGAGCATAGTACACCTTTCCAGGCTCTCTTCTACATGCTCCACATTTTCACGAAAACGTGGAGCAGGTAAACGTTAAAGTTTATGAAGACTCCTGCCTGACCTCATCTACCAGCCTGTCTATCAGTTTTGCAGATGGATGTAACTGAATGGATGTACATGTAACTTTTCCAAGTCTGACTCTGCCCTGGGTGCAGAGACTTACTGTAATAAAAATAAATAAATATAATCCCAAGTGTCCATTAATATAGTGACTGCAGCTACCTGTCTTTTTTTTTCTAGCACATTTAATGAATGAGATAGGTGAGGTTATCAAGTTGTCTTCATCTGCCATGTACTCTATGAGGCACTGATAGAGACGCACAGGGCTTTATAAACTCTCTGCAACTAAGAGAAAGAAACCTTGAACCACAGAAGCAAATCACTGTCTCTCTGTGCAGGATGCTCATTCACTCATACTCTGTCACCACAGCAACTGTTTCTATAGTGGAAAGCCAGTCCCTGTGCGTCACATATGTAATTACACTTTTATGGAGCACTGAACTAAAGGTAAAAGTGTGTGACCTCATGACTCATGCTTAATAAAGACGTACTCACCTGTATACCCTTTCACATGCCAATCAACTCTCTAATGATGGAAGGAACACTTTAGGAATCTGATTTTATTTATTATAAAAACCTTGCAGAGGGACTGTATTAACTTTGCAGCGCTGAGCCCACTTTGATGTCAGCACTTTCAGAAACATAGAGAACATAACCGTCATGTTCCTGGGCCAGTGTTTTGTGTTCTTGGTATGAGGTTCTGTTTCTGTTGTATTTCTAGTTGTTTTTTAGTTGAGATTCTCAGGCTGTTGTAGTTTTGCATTCTGCTTTTGGTTAAAGTTATTTGTGCTTTCTTCTGGTTTCCCATTGTTCTTGTCTTCCCCGTGTCTGTGTACCTGTGTTTGTTTTGTCCCCGTGTCTTGGCCCATTTTTATGTTTAGGTTCCCTCTGTGTGCCAGTCTCCCTGTGTGTCAAGTCTGCGTGCACCATGTTTAATTACTTCCTGTTTTATTTTGACAGTCCTTTGTCCTGTGCACTTAATGCTTAGTTTTGCCTCCCCTTGTCTCATCTCTGAAATTATGTTCAGCTGTGATCCCATCTGTTGTCTCTCCCTCGTTAGCCCTTGTGTATTTATTGTCTGCTTTTGTCTTTGTCCTTTGTTGCGTCCTCCTCAGCGTAGCCATCGATGTTGGCTAACGTGATGTGTGTCTTTGTTTTTTGAGTTTCCTGTTTTTTGCGTAGCTGGCTCCCATCCTGTTTTGTACCTCCTGAGTTTAATTAATAAAGCTTTAGTTTAAATTTAGTTTGCCTCGTGAGTCCTGCATTGGGGGTCCTCTGCCTTGCCTGCTGCAGCAGAACATGACAATAACACCAATAAACCCAGGAGAATTTGTTTCTGATTAAACATAGATATTTGTGTGTTGTTGGGTGAATTTTTCATTCTTCCATCTAAAAAAATGTGTTCTAGGTTTGTGTCTCAAAAGGTATGTGTAAGTAAAAACAAACAGGACTTCTGAGACCAGTGGGTGATATCACTATTGGCACGTCCCTCTTTTGTATTGTCTAATGGTTACAACCATGCTAGTAGCTCTGTACAATTAAATTTTGCGCCACTCATGCTACAGCACTAAAGTTGTAATTAAAGACTGGGAAATCCAGTTCTGTGACAAAACCAGTTTTATTCTCTGCGGACAGACACTGGATAAAAAACAGCTTTTGGAAATGGAATTAGTTCAGGCTCATTGGCACCAACTTTTACTCATAGAATAGAATGCCTTTATTGTCATGATTAAGTACTCTGAGTTTCGATAAGACTAGAAAAGCATTTACAATTACTACTTAGCAGTTCACCAGGTTTGTGGTGCTATCTAGAGTCTAATGTTTATGGAGATGAGTGTTATGCTTTGAACTGAATCAAACTGAACATAATAAAAAACATAAACTAAGGACCACTTACAAACTTGTATCCCAAAAAACGTGGTATGTTGTGCTATATATGCAGAACTATGGAAAATTTCTACTCTGACCATGACTGGAACCAACCAGCTGATCTGTACCACAGCAACAGTGAACCTTGAGATGCTTACCTATAACCATGAACAGCCACATACCCAACATACCCTCCATGGAAAAGAAAACTCAAGGTGAAGATCAAGGCAGCCAAAAGGGAAATTAGCCAGCTATCAGGACTACAGAAAGGTGTGATGAAGAAAGAGTGCCTAAGAAGTACAAATAACTGCCTATTCCTGTGGCTTCAGAAACTGCCAAGCAGCCTTGGCTAACTGCTTGAAAAAGTATAGCAGAGACATAGAAGCCAGGAGAATAAAGCATAAGATAAAACATAAAGCAGATGTTCTCCACTGAGCCATCCAAGGTTCACTCTCAGGGGGGGAACACTCTAAAAACAAGCTCACCATCAAGGCTGGAGACAGAGCAATAGCAGATGGGAACATGGGAGAACAATGTAGCACATAACACCAATGTTCATTGGCTAGTGAATCTAAGAGCATAACACAGCAACCTCTTTGAACAGAACTCAGTAACCATCACAGAAGCTGACATCCAAGAAAGAGTCTCATATACAAAGAGCTGGACAGCAGCAGCCCATGACATGATTCACACTTACTGTCTAAAGAAGTTAACTGCATTCCATTAGCACCTGGCAGCATAAATGATTGAACTGCTAATGCATAAGACGCACCCTGAATGACTAACCGAAGGCTGGAAAGTCCTGATTCTCAAGGATCGCAATCCAATAATCGGCCGATAACCTGCCTCAACACAAAATGGAAACTCCTGCCAGGCACCATAGCAGCTAAGCTGAACAGCCATATGGCTCAGGACATGGGCAGGGTCCAGAAAGGAATTGGCAGAAACACCAGAGGGGCAAAACACCAGCTACTGATAAGTAGAGAAATAGAATAGAATAGAATAGAATAGAATAGAATAGAATAGAATAGAATAGAATAGAATAGAATAGAATGCCTTTATTGTCATTATATAGGATGTACAATGAGATTGGAGGACCACTCCTGTTCAGTGCCATGTAACAGAAAATCAAACTCTCTAAAATAAAAATATGATGAAAATATTATAATCTAGTATGATCAATATAATCAAGAGATATACAGAAATAAACAATGTGTAAAATATACAAAAAATAGCATGTATAAAAATATATACATACATTGGTGCATCTGTACATTGTAAGAAAAGTAAATATGTGTATACATATAATAATGAAGATGATGAATATTGCACTTGGTGAATGAATATTGCACTAGTGAATGAATACTGGATATTACACAATATAGGAATGTCAGATATTGTTCAGTATGAATAATATAATATTGCACAGTTACAGTGGGTGAGTGTGTGAGTTCAGGGTGGTGATTGCTCTGGCGAAGAAACTGTTCTTGAGTCTGTTTGTTCTGGCTTTGATGCACCTGTAGCGCCTGCCAGAGGGCAGCAGGTCAAACAGGTCAAAGCCAGGGTGTGAGCTGTCCTTGATGAAGCAGTTGCTTGAGACTGTAAAACCAGACTGACCAACCTGTGGACTGTTTGGATTGACTACAAGAAAGCCTATGGCTCAGTGCCTCATACATGGATCCTGGGATGCCTAGAACTGTACAAGATCAACAGGACCCGAAGAGCCTTCATCAGGAATTCAGTGCCAATGTGGAAAACAACACTAGAAGCCAACTTCAAGCCAGTTGCACAGGTCACCATCAAGTGCAGAATTTACCAAGAAGATGCTCTGTCCCCACTGCTGTTCTGCATAGGGCCTGAATCCCCTCAGCCAGATCATTAACAACACTTACTATGGATGACAGCTATAGAATGGAGCAACCATTAGCTACCTCCTCTATATGGATAGCATCAGGCTGTATCCCAGGAGTGAATGAGACATTGATTCAGTGATCTACATGATTAGGATCTACAGCAATAACATTAGAATGTCATTCCGACTAGAGAAGTGTAGGGCAAGTCCAAAGGAGTCATCTGAATGGGAAGAATGAAATCCAGGCAATCAACACCTACTTATTGTTTTTGTCGGCTACTATGCTGGGATAATAAGCTGGCCAAAGGAGGAGATAGAAGCCACTGACATCAAGATAAGAAAACACCTTACCATGTATGTAGGGTTTAATCCCAACTCCAGTACCCTGAGACTGTATGCTAACCAGAAGGAAGGAGGCCAAAGACTAGTGAGTGTCAGAACCACTATCCAGGATGAAACAACAAAAATCCATAAGTACATCAGAAAGGCAGCCACGACTGATCATGTGCTTAGTGAATACCAGGCAGCAGTAAGCCAAGAAAGAAGACGAACAAGGACAAGAACCATCATGGTAGGACAGGCCCCTGCATGGCATGTACCACTGGCAGATAGTCTTAAAACCTTGAGTTGAGCTTTTTGGGCATCATCATCTCAGTGTTTTGAAACCAGGCATGACAAACAAGCATGGGACCTGACTGAAAAAAATAAGGAACAGATGTGACAACTTATCAATTACTAGGAATGTGCTGATCCGATATTCAGTATCGGTATCCGATCCTGACCTAAATTACTGGACCAGATATTGGAAAGAAATAAAAAATGCAATAGATCCGATCCAGTTAATGTGAACCTTTAGCTCACATTAGCTGCATTACAGTTCTTGGTCATCTTCTTCTTCTTGTGGGTTTGCTTAACCAAACCAGCTTAGAGCTGCATTCCACCTACTGGAATGAAGTGGATCAGGAGTTAGAAAAAAGAACCCTCAGATTCTAAAAAGTTCTCTGTTGCTGCAATGGATTCCCTTTAACACTGAGTGGATCATTGCTGACATGTTTTTCCATGCATCCACTGCTCTCTACCGTATTTGTGTGTTGTGCTTGCTGTGCTGAGAATTTCAGCTGTTATTTTTTTCACTACTTCAGCTCCCAGAACGGATCGCTATAACCAGACATACTGCTAGTGAGCGTCCAGTACCGGAAGGACCCCTTCCTCGTCAAAATATTTTTTATACTTTAATCCCTGATTAGTGACTAAATATAGACCTGCTGTAGAAACATATTTAGGAGAATGCTTGTGAATACAAAGCATTTCAACATTACGTTCTTGCAGCCCCCAGTTTTTCAATATAAACACTGATGACACAACAGCACCAGTCAGCTGTTTTACATGCAGTCTGTCTGCACAAGCACAAAAAGGGGGAGAGCCGTTATAGAGACGGTGAGCTCAAATGCAGCGGAAGGAAATGTTTCTCTAGTGTCCAAACGAAGCTTTCCCCCACTGTAACCACCATTAAAACTTTACTGGGAAACAGCTGGTGGTCCTTCATCAACTACCTGATCAGTAAGTGAAGAACAGAGAACTTTGTAGCTGCTCATCCAGCCTGTTTGTTTCACACAGCAAAAAACTGCAGTATGGAAATTAAAATATGCAGATGAACTGTTATTTGGGTAATCAATGAAATAATCGATAGAATACTCGATTACTAAAATAATCAATAGTTGCAATGAACTATGAACATGAAATTTGCAACATACCATAAGCCAATGCATCACCTTCTCACATAGGAGCAACAGGATTCAGGTGATAGAGTGATTGCTATAAGTAAAGTTTATTTATATAGCACTTTTCATTGACAAAAAGTCACAAAGTGCTGTATAATAAAACACAATATCAAAAAAAAAAAAAAAACTGATAAAACACCATGTTAAAAACACATTACCTTACTATATTAAAAGAAAAAGAATAAAAATAAAGTCAACAGAAAGCCTGGTTAAACAGAAAAGTTTTCAACTCTTTTTTTTAAAAGATGCCACAGAGTCATCTAAACGGAGCTGAAGTGGTAAACAGTTCCAGAGCTTTGGTGCCACTGCCTGAAAAGCTCTGTCCTCCCTGGTCCTTAGTCTTGTATGTGAGACAGCTAAAAGATTTTGATTTTGTTGTGTGAGAGACTGTTGACTTATCCTGGCATTTAAAAACAATTGTTTTTTTTGTTTGTTTTTTTAAAAGATTTGATTTGTATCGGTATCAGCAGATATCCAAATGTAAAATATCGGTATCGGACATAAAAAAGTGGCATCGTGCCATCCCTATCAATTACACTGTAGGCTGTCCAAGAGAGTACTTTTGCTTTATCCTACTTGTTGGAGCTATTTGTGGTTTATATTTATTTTTTGTATTAAAATGGTAAGTTTGTTGCTAAGGATAAATTTGTAGTTTATTTCTATTTGGTAAATTTGAATTTACTTTTTGGGTTTCTGGCCGAACAGGTGTGCAGTTAATTTACATAAGTAGGTCAAGTCAGATTGCTAAGGCAGGCATCGATGTTTTACCAGGTGTCAGAGAGGCTGCAGACTAACACTTTTATTTCTTTGAGTTTTTTTTTTAATAATAAACTAACCCAAATACACTTTGTGGTATGGTATTGTTTTTTGACCTGTGTAAGATCCAGTCCTAGAGATGCCTCAGTGGCCATTTGATTTGTTTTTAGCATGGACAAGTAGCCACTATATTAAGAAAAAAAAAAAAAATGAACCAGCTGTGTGAATTAATACAGTCCATGGACAATGTTAATGCTATGAATTCTCTATTGAATAGACTAATAAAATTGTTTGATGAGGTTAAAGAATTACATGAAACCTTTTTATCAGTGGATTTGCCAGAGGATGAGGTGAAGAAACAGTCTGAATATTTTGATCAAAAACTAACTGTATTTTAATGCTTTATTCAAGATGTAAAGAGCTGGTGGTCTAACACTCAACATTCATATGAACAGCCAAACGATAACCTTGCTGTTGAAAATCAAAGCAATGTTTCAGCTGATATCCAGCCAGAGGACAGCGTTCTTCATATCTCATGTCCAACATATAATTCTGAAGCCAGCTCTTCAGTATCTAAAACGTCATCCACCATCTCTGCCAAAATTAAAGCACAAGCTGGAAAGGCGGTGCTAATGGAGTGCATAACTGCCTTAAAAAAGAAACATCCTTTAGAGGCAAAGAAGGAAAAGTTAAGACTGGAAAGGGAGCAGTTAAGGAAAGAAAAGCAACAATTGGCCTTGGAAACTGAACTAAAGGAGATTAATGCAAAATTTAAGGTCCTGAAGCTAAGCTCCAAATGCAGCTCTAAAATTTCAAATGGTATGAATTCATATGTTGAAAAGGCAGAGTTACAAAGGAAATCTGGACTAAATCCATATGCTGACCTCTACGAGACTATCAAGCTATCACTGTCAAGCCAAAAACCCCCAAACTATTACAGCTACCAGTTGCAGATACTCCGCAAAGCTGGACAACAACAACGCAAATGGCATATGATGCTCCAAATGTAGAACATCAATCCTATCCCACTCAGGACACTTTGAGAATCATGCAACATCAAAATGAGATCACTGCTTTATTAGTCCAGCAAATTTCAGCATCTGTTTTGCCCATGAGGGACAGTCCTGTGCTTGACAGTGACCCTCTACAGTTCAAATCTTTTCTGAGAGCCTTTAAAAATTGTGTGGAAGATAAAACCAACAATTTCAGTGACTGCTTGGATTTCCTGGAACAATATACAAGGGGGCAGCCTAGACATCTGGTTAGGAGTTATCAGCATCTTTCCCCCTGGACCAGAGAGCAAAATCACTCCTCACTGAACACTTTGGCACCAAACATAAAATTTCTTTTGCTTATATGGATAAAATCTGCAACTGGCTCTCAATTAAACCTGAGGATGTAAAGGCACTGCAATCATTTTCTTTGTTCCTTCGAGGTTTTTCCAATTTAGCACAGCACATCAAGTACATGAAGGAGTTGGATATGCCAGTAAATCTCAGGACTATTGTAATGAAACTCCCTTACAAGCTTCAGGACAACTGGAGAGATGCTGCATGTGACATTCATGACCAAGCTCCAAGAAGAGCAGTGTTTGAGGATTTGGTGAACTTTATTGTAAAACATGTCAAAATTGTTTCAGACCCAGTGTATGGCAACACCCATCTTCAACTGGCCAAGCAAAAGCATCCGCTCACTCCAAGCAGAGGCGGAAAGGAGGTGCCTTTGCAACCAACATCACTGCACTGAAGAATGGAGAATGGAGAATTGTTCCCCTTCAATGTAGCCAGACTGAATGCTTGTTTTGCCACCACCAACCATACACTGGATAAATGCATGCAGTTCCAGTCATGTACACAACAGGACAAAATAAACTTCTTAAAGAATTTGTTTTGGCTGCTTGAAGACTGGACACACAAGCAGAGACTGCAGGAGTCGTTTGGATTGCAGCGTGTCACCAGAAGCACCCATCTGTCCTGCATGTTGAAAGGGAGGATGCAAGAGCACCGCTCAAGGAGACAAACAGTGCTGTGAGCACCCCTGTTTTACTGGAACATCAACGAACATGTGGCCATATATAGGGGCTGGTGGGGAGGACAATGCTGTCTTCTCCATTGTTGCTGTGAAGATGAAAAGCCAGTAGAGTAATAGGACAGTGCATACCTTCCTGGACCCTGGGAGTTCAGATATGTTCTGCACTGCTAGTTTGGCAAAAAGGGTGGGAATAACAGGCAAACCAAACAACATTCTGTTAAGAACAATGGGGCAAATTAAAGATGTTAAAACCAATATTATACCTGGATTGGAAGTGTCAAGGTTTGATTAAGATGACTTTATTGAATTGCCATCTGTTCTGACACAAATCACAATGCCAGTGTCGAGAGGAAACATTCCACTTCAGGAGTATGTTGTTAAATGGCCCTCTCTGAGCAGAGTTACATTGTATGACTTGGATGCAGGTGTGGATTTGCTCATTGGGATAGGTGCTCCCAAAGTGCTGGAACCATGGGAGCTAATCTGTGTGGTGAGAACAAGAGTCGGCTGGGTTGTAAATGGACCTCTTCGCGCTGGAGACTCTGGAGTTATTTCTGTCCAAACAGGCTGCACTGTTGTAACAGCTGTTGAATACTTAGAAAGCATGTTAATACAGCAGTCAGATTTCATACACTAACAGGACTAGGCACGGGACAGCGGACAACAACCATCATCAGTGATGCCACAACCAGCATGGAAAACAATGGGCTTAAATATACAACAAGAGGGGTGGGAACACAGGTGAAACATATTACACAGATGAGACAAGAGGAAGCAGAACAGGGCATGACAGAACCGATGACTTATCAAAATAAAACAGGAAGTACTCTAACGTAGTACACACTGGCTTGACACCCAGAGACACTGACACAGAGCGACAACAGGAACAGAACACAGGGAGACAGAAACAGAGACCCCACAACAAAACAGAACCATACAAAACACAAAACACTGGGCCACCGGCCCAGGACCATGACAAAGGTGATGTTTGGGAAGTCTTATATGTTCTGTCAGAAGTATACTCGCCTCTGTTGTTGGACAGCAAGGTTTAGACGACTAAGGCCTTCACGTGCTGTTTTGCGAAGTAGAGGCAATATTGAACAACAGATCAATCACTAATGTGTCAGACGACCCCAATGACTTGGAAGCGCTCACTCCAAACTAGGGTTTAATCCCGAGATCCGGGATTCCCGGGAAATGCGATCAGAACCATTTCCCGTTTCCCGGGAAACGTTAGACGGGAAACCGGGAAAAAAGTCGCGCGCGTCGATTTGACTTTCAGAAAGAAAAGAAAGCTTCAGAATGTTAAATTTAAGGAAATGTTGAGAGAAGGGTTCGTTTAATGCGAAAAGCATTACTCTTCATTTCAGGCATGTTCAGCCTCCGTTTAAGGCTTCAGCTTCATCTCAAGCGTTTTAATAGAGGTATTACACAGTTGTGCTTTTTTCCTCTTTAATTTGTTGAAATCGTAGGCAATGTGTTTACCCTAAGGTATTTTGTATTATATAATTTTATATTATTATATATTGTTATATTGCATTATATAGCCTATAAAATATGCCTGCCCTGAACAATAAAGAAATATCTGTTTAACTTCGAGTGTTTCTTTTCCTCGTTTGCAGCCGCTTACTAACAATCATGAATTAGGATACGGGCCTAATGTGTGAAGAAATTATCATGAAATAGATTGCTTTAACATATTTCGCTTTTAAAATGGAGTTGAGTAAAATGTATATTTTTTTAGGCTATAAGGATTGGCCAGTTTTTCAATAGACGATTCACAGCGAACCTACTTTAACCCTCAGACACGGTGTTATAAATTTGCTGTTGCCAGAATGGCAATGACCAAGTCGTAGTGCATTACTCAAGGCCCTGTGTTATGCCATATTATAGTGTAGTACGGTAGTTAACTTTTCAATGACTATTACAGCGTTCCACTGGTGGAGATATAGCCCAACAGATGTCGCCACGACAGCGCAAGTGGCTGAGCCTTTATCAATGCTGTGGAGATGAACCGTATTGTTTTGCACCAGCAGTTGTAAAATATCTTGGTATAATTCCATGTACAATGCAGGAATATTCGAATTATATTTGTTAAGGGAGTGTTGAGGAACGATACAACACCGCATAGCTCGAGCACTCGAATGTCGAGATGTAGGTTTTATTGCGTTAATCAAGCCGACGTTACCCCCTACTGGGCATAACAGGACATAGCTGGAAAGCTACCTCTACAATATCACAATAGGTTAAGGCCGACACAGGCTACAGAAGGCCTAATTAAAATAAAAAAATAAATAAACTTTTTCCCGGGATTCCCGGGAAATGGCTCTTCATTTCCCGGGATTTGATCCATGTCATTTTCGGGAAAAATATTAAACCCTACTCCAAACCATATTCTCCTGCTCAAAGGGAACTCCATTTTGCCACCAGGTTTGTTTGAGTCAGTTGACTTGTATATCAAAACAAGACGGAGACAAGTACAGCATATTGCTGAGCTTTTTTGGATGACATGGACGTCAGAGTATCTACTTGTGATGCAGGAAAGACAAAAAAAAAAAGACCAAAGAGGAGCTTCTGTTCAGGAGACATAGTCATCACTGCTGATGCCATAGCTCCAAGAGTATCCTGGATGATGGGCAGAGTTTTGAGCACTACATCAGACTCCAAGGGGTTGGTCCGCTCTGTGAGGGTCCAAACCAAGACCAGTACATTGGAGAAAGAAAATTCATATGAAACCCATTTATGTCAGAGTGACAATTTGGAAAATCTGTGAAAATTTTGGCACATGACTTGCCAGATTGTTGATGTCATATTTGCAAGAAATAAATGTTTAAAAATGTTTAGTTACTGCCTAATAAAACTTTACTTTCTTTACTGAAACAGACACTCATAGGATGATATCTGAATGTATGAAGCTTTTTAAGATCAATAAATCATTTGAGATGTTGTTTTAATTACCATCAGCAAACAAAGTTATTGCTACACGATCAGCTGTCTTCATGCTGCATTGAATAACATGAGCCATAAGGCCAGAATTCACAGGTGATCTGAGGGGCTGTGTGACTCAATTTATTATAAAACAAAAAGAAGCAACAACTAACTACCCGCAGACATGATCACTTCACAAGAATCAACTGATTTTTACCCAAGATGCAAACTCAATTTGTAAGAATTTACACAAATATAGGAACCTCACATGGCTAAGATAAAATACATTTAGGATAGAAGGCAGGTGCATGTAGACATGTGTTTGTGTGTGTGTGTAGAAAATGTCAAAAACCAGGTATTTCCTCTCATTTGCTCACACACACGAAAACACACAAGTTGCAGGTGGTTTTGTGTGAAGTGACATGTTCATTTCAGAGCATCACACTGGGAATGGCATCTCAGTCAAGGAGCATGAACCATCAGAAATGCCTCCACTGATTTTACCATATGAAATGTATGAGATATAAATCTGCATTATGACTTAACAGGAAGGCTTCTCTGACTATTTTCTCCCTTTTTGTCACTGTTCCTCCCTAATAAGTTGTCTTTTTTCCTCTCTCTCTCTCTGATGCACATGCAGGCCTGTTTGACCACGTGCCTGTGTGTGTGTGTGTGTGTGTGTGTGTGTGTGTGTGTGTGTGTGTGTGTGTGTGTGTGTGTGTGTGTGTGTGTGTGTGTGTGTGTGTGTGTGTCTGAGTCTGATAGGAGAAGTCAGTGTCAGCCCTGAGGGGAGACGCCTGCTAATAGAGTTTGCTCTGTGGAGGAGAGTGCTCTAAGAATGCAATGTTGATGTATTCAGCTTTGTGTGTGGTTTGAGGTGGAGGTGGGGGGCAAAAATGTGCACAGCTCATAATGGTCCATCAAACCGGCAATCTCTTATACAACTCTGTCTGAGGCTCTTTATTTCTATCCACTACAAAGCACCCACAGGTCTTTTATGTTTGTAGTCTCTACATAAATAAGAAGGAAATTAAGTCCACCAACTGTTTTGCTTTTAATGGTTTACCTGATTATTTGCTTCCACTACAACACAGAGTTCAGTTGAATTAACTTTTCTTTTTATTAATATTACACCACCTCACAGTAACAGTCATCTAAAGGTGCTTTATCTTGTGAGGTAGAGAGAGCCAATGATCACCTGCACACAAGCAAGCACTTGGCAACTTTGGTAAGAAATAACTCCCTTTTGAAAGCATGAAACATCTCACAGAACCAGGCTCGGAGGCAGCCATCTACAGCAACCAGTTGAGAGATGCAGTGAAAGAGAGGAAGGAAAAGAGGAGCACGGAGAGAGACCATGGACAACAAACAGGACAAAACAGAAACTGCAAGAGATGAAAAAGAGGAAAAAAGATAGTGACATTCAATAGTGGCATAAAAACACATGTGCAGTGAAAACAGGGGAGTGGAGGAGATGTCATTTGTGCATTATTGTCAGGGCATGCCTGTTCTGTTCTACTTTTTTTCGCATTCTCACTCTCCTCAGAGGTGTGTGTGTGTGTGTGTGCGCGCGCGCGCGCGCGTGTGTGTGTGTGTAGTTGGTGCCCTGCCTTGGTATACTGGAGGCGGGGTCCTGGAAGCCGATTGCACACCTGGAGAGGATGATCCCACCTGTGGGTTGTTATCCCGTTGGACTGTGGCTTCTTAAGCAGAAGCGGGTCATTCAGTCAGCACCGGATTGTCAGTCAAGTCACGTTAGTAAATCGGCTTCTGTATTACTGCCTGCGCTGTTGAACGCAATCGCTGTATCAATCACATGCTTCCTCTGTCTGCACAGATATTCAACGGCCAACTGGATAGTGTGTTTTCCCCTGAGCGAGGCGAGAGTGAGAGGAGTGATCTTGGAGAATCCTGCTTGGAAACCAAAACCCCCACTGGATCTGGAGATTCCCCATTCAGTCCCAAAATCAATACTGGACAATAAACTTGTGAACTTCTCATCAGAATCCTGCATTTTGAGTCCCACCCATTCACTGAACATTATGACAATTATGGAAGTCCCTCAGCAGTCTGAGCCTATGAGTATGACTTCATAACACATTTCGAAGTATTCCTTGAGTTCCTGAAAGCAAAAAACACTGAGAAGTAAAAAAATGTCAGTTGAACCTCCTTCGGCTCAAACAAAGCGATCAGTGTGGCTGTTTTCACAATGTTCTTCAAGGTTGGAATATTGTAATTCATTTTTATCTGGCTGTCCTAAAAGCTCCCTGAAAAGCCTTCAGCTGAATCAAAATGCTCCAGCTAGAGTACTGACAGGGACTAGAAAGAGAGAGCATTTTTCTCCCATATTGGTTTCCTGTTAAATCCAGAATTGAATTTAAAATCCTGGTTCTCACATCTTAAAGACCTCATAGTACCATATCACCCCAAATAGAGCACTTTGCTCTCAAACTGCTGGCTTACTTGTGGTTCCTAGGATATTTAAGAGTAGAATGGGAGGCAGAGCCTTCAGCTTTCAGGCCCCTCTTCCATGGAACCAGCTCCCAATTTGGATTTGTGTGCCTTTTGTCCTGTCTCTCTCCCTTCAGCCCCAACTGGTCGTGGCAGATGACTGCCCCTCCTGAGCCTGGTTCTGCCGGAGGTTTCTTCCTGTTAAAAGTAAGTTTTTCCTTCCCACTGTTGCCAAGTGCTTGCCTATTGGGGGTCATTTAGACTGTTGGGTTTTCTCTTATTGTAGGGTCTTTACCTTTCAATTCAAAGTGCCTTGAGGTGACTGTTTGTTGTGATGTGGGGCTATTTAAATAAAATTGAATTGAATTGAATGTACTTGTGGTGCTTCTGCTGAGATTACATAATGGATGAAGAGAAAGCCTATAGTATGTATCACTCTGGATTCACTTTAATTCACCTCACACCATCTGCAGTAGTGATGGGAATTCCAACTGTTTTCTGGGAGCTGAGCCTAAAGAGCCAGCTCCCTGAAAACAGCCTCTTTTGGCTCCCAAGTGGTTCCTCAGATTTTACTTAAAAAAATGTGTAAAATTTTATTACTAATGTAAAAACATACATTGTATCAAATGTTTCTGTATATACTCAACATAGAATAGAGTGCTCCAAATACAAATTATAAAACAAAAGATTGGAACTCAGATAAACCAAGGGCCAATGAGGGGTTGATCCTGTTTCTCCTATCTTATATGACCTGCCCCGTTTTGTTCTTCTAGTGGCACTGGTGGATGAACAGTTTGTATATGTCTGTGCAGATTGTTTGTGGAGCCTGCTCGATATGAAATTTTAACTTTGCAGTCTACACTCTGCCTGTCTATCACATTAAAATGTGTCCAAACTTTACTATGTTTTCTGTCACACATTTTCCTCAACGTTCCTGTGTGCAGCATCAATGTAAAGCGCAACTTCCTCTTGTGGTTTCCTGTCTCCAAGCGAACTTTGCAGGAACCTCTCCCTTTCTGGTGTTTGTGTACTCCGTGGCCCCTCCCCTCCCCTCCCACTCAGTGGAGACGCACAGATGCTGCCACCCATCTTAACCAATCACATGTGGCTTCCACAAAAAAAAAAAAAAAGAATGAAAAGAAAAAAGAAACTGCTCACAATCAGGAGCCAGTTCCCGTCGTTCACTTCAAAGAGGGGGCTCTTAGAGCCAGATCGTTTGCGACTGACCCATCACTAACCTGCAGCACCCTGTCATCTGTACTACATCCTTTTTGTCTGCACATTTGTCACACATGTTTCGATTGTCAAACAGATTTTAATATTAGACAGAGCTAACCCAAATAAATACAAATGCATTTAAATGATGATTTCATTTATCAAAGGGAAAAAAGCTATCCAAACCTACCTGGCTTTATGTGAAAAAGTAATTGCATTTTGAGTTCTTCATTTTAACTTTATTATGTTTTTGGCTTAATTTCTTCTTTGTTCTTGTGATTTAGAGTTTTGTATTCTAGCTTTATTCCCTGATTTTGTTTTCCATGATTTAAATTTTAGTTTAGGCTGCGTTTTCTTTTGTAATTTGTAATTATAATTATAGTTAAAGTAATTGTCATTTATAGTTAATTCTCTGAGTTTGTTTCCTGTCCTCCTGTGTTCTCTGTGTCTGTTAAGTCTGCGTTTCTGTGTGAGATGTTCTTAGGACAGTTTAAACAATTTATTGAACATGATAACAAAAAAGAGAAAAAACAGCACTAATAACTAAATGGGCTTACTGGGGGGTTCTTCAGGGTATAGTCCAAATCCTTGCAGGCGCAGAAAGTGATCATAAATGGAAGGGTCAGTCTGGGCAGAGGGAGAAGAGAAGTAAGTCATTTGCTGGAGAGTTACCATTCATGTACAACCAGGGAGGTGGGGAGGATGTGGAAGGAGCGGTTTATGTGAGGAAGATGGTGGGGAAAATCCAGAGGGGGAGGTTGGTTGCTGTATTGGCTCCAAAGCTTTTTCCAGGAGGGCCAGCAGGCTGAGAGGCAAAGGGAGTCTCAGTAGCGAGTGAGGGAATAACTAGTCCACTTTATAAGAATCCAGGATGTGAGGCACCAAACTCTTCTATACAAGAGAGACGAATGAATAATAAAGACTGACTCAAAAACACTTTACCATGGATGTTAGCAAACACTCTGGCAAAGACAGGAGGCTAGAGCAGAACCTTAAATGCAGGAGTGATAAGTGAGAACTTGCCACAGGTATGTGGGGCTTCAGTGTGACAGCCTCCCACTCCACCCTACAGAGGAGGAAAAAAACCCGCCTGCCAGCCTCCTGGAACAAGGAGGAGTTAAAAAAAATGAGAGACACCTGCAACAACACACCGATCCATGACAGTTTGTCTGCAGTCTGCATTTGGCTTCAAATTTCTTCACATTATAACAGCATCATACCAAAAGTAAAACATGGTGGTGGTAATTTGATGGCCTGGGGCTGTTCCAGAAATATGCAAAAAGTCAGACAGAGTGCTGTGGAGGCTGCTCTTTAGAGAGCACAGGTGTGTTTGAGAAAGTGTTCTGCTTACAGTTTGTTCTCCTGTTGCATTTTTGTTTGTTTTGTTGTGATCCATTTTGCATACTGTCAGTGTTGCAGTGAGACGGGGAGAAAATGAGGGTCATCCAGACAGATTGGCCTGACAGTAAATAAGCTCATTTATTCAAACAAGCACCCTCATCCCCCCGCTTTTGTTTGGACTGCATCCTTTCATCCAGGTGTCCCGTCCAGATGGAAGAGCTCAGTTAGCTGTCTGATAAACTCTCCGTCTCTTACACACACACACACACACACACACACACACACACACACACACACACACACACACACACAGACACACACACACAATATGACTGAGGGAAAGATCCACTTTAAACAGTCATATTTTAGAAAGTAAACCTCCCAAATTTAATGTTTTTGTTTTGTATTTCAAAAACAATTCTGTATTTATCTTGCTGTATTTTCATGAGGATAAACAATCAATGGTGCAGTTGTCTTCAGCTGCATCCAATAATGATGGTTCTGTGATGTTCCAGTTTAAGGTTATTAAGCATTAAATAAGGGTTTAGAGATCCCAAACCCCAAAACAAAAAGGAGTTAATGTTTGCATAATTAAGAGCAATATTTAGTCTTTTGGATTTGAAGACATTTAGTATTGTTCTGGTGTAGAGTAAAGGCTTTTTAACAAAGAGGGGTTTCGTTACTTGTGCAGAGTAATATGTATTATGGTTTTAGGTATTTGATGTTGGCACACATTTGCAGTTTATTGGCACTCAGCACTTTTTTGACATAAGAAACATTCGCAAATGAGAACTCTTAAATATTTATTTATTTATTGAGTATTTTAATAATTGGTGTGCTTCTGTCTTCCAGGCACTTAAGCAGGTACTGGGTGTGTAGTGAGCAGACGCTGTAAAATAAAGAGCCAGTGTTAGCCACAAATGTGATTGTCATGTGGTAAAGAAAAGTGTGTGTAATGAACTTATGCAGTGATTGCCAATATAGGTGCTGATGTCGTGCAAGTGGGTTTGTGGTGTAGCAATCACTCAGCTGTTTTTTCTTTTGTCTTTCCATGGTGTGTTCAGGGAAATGTGTCCCCATCTGAACACAATTTAAAGGTTCTGGGAGAGATGAAGGAGGAAATTGAGTGGGGGAAATGCTTAGGATTTGTTAGGTGTTTTGGAAGGTTTTGTATGGGTCTATGGTTTTACTGTAGGGTTTATGGATATTGTTGGGTGACTGCTTTAATTATTAATGTTAATATATAACTGGTTGCATATTTTAATTGCTTTTTGAAAAGTGTGTGATACTCCTGCCAGTTTTGTAGCAAGGTGTGGCTCATCAGCAGCTGGGTATAAAGGGCTGCTAATTACCCAGTCAGTTGACTTTCCCTCTTTACTTTGTCTGGGTTGCTGGAATGGGTCACACCTGTGTCACAAGGCAGCTGAGGTAACTGTTGTATATTGAGCCTTGATAAATAAAATTACCAAATGTGGACTATAGTAAATAGTCTGCCTGTCTTGCCACTCGTGGTCATTCAATGTCAAAGGCTTCAATGCAAATTGACCTAAAGTAATTACAAAAGTCCCATCAAGAAAAACACAGGCTGTTACACAGATTGGGTTGATTGCACCAGAACATGGTGAATGACAGAGTTTAAGGAATGTGGCTGAGATGAGTAAATGATAGGTAAATAAAAAACTTAATTAAAAAGTCATGAATTACAGAGGGTGTAATGGTCCCCATCTTTAGCCAAAGGAATTCCTTTGAGGGTTATATATGTAAAAGGTGGAATTAAATTTTAATTAAACACAGCTGAACTGAATTTGACCTAAAGATAAACTGCTCTCTTGTTTTCATTCTGCCCTTCACCTTTTTCTCATACTCCCCCAATCATGCCTCTATGTCTTCCTCCACCCCAACATCCTTTCCTATCCCCTCATTTTCTTAATCCTTGGTTTAACTTTGCATATCTGATCTATTTCAAATATAGAGGACACAGTCACCATCACTGGTGGAATAGTGGAAGAGGCATTAGCACCATGGTGAATGCTACAAAGGAATCCTAGCTGCAGAAAGGATCTGGAGAGAGACAAAGCAGTGACCGATACGATTGATCTCACAGGAAGACCAAATTGCACCTCTTGAGTACACATGTACACCAGGATGGACAGATAGCCATGAGTGTTCCTTCTTTGCTGCACTTGGAAGAAAACATTGCATATGCTGTCCAGTTTCTGTAACAGCTGTACAAACTGAATCTGCAAAAACATGCATAGAGACACAGACCTTCTGTACGCACGTGCACACACACACACACACACACACACACACACACACACACACACACAGGGAGTATAAACAGAAAGTGGGATTTAGTTACGGGAAAACTTTTAAAAAGTGGCAAAACCCCAGATGATCAGATAACAGGAAGAATAGTTTAGTAAACTGACAAGAAAAAAATGTGTCTCATGTGGTTTAGATGCCGTGAGGTTTAGATGAGCAGGCTCAAGCTGCTATCTTTAGAAACCCAAATTTATTTCTGTCCCCTTCATGAAAGGGTTCATTTTAACATATAAACACATTTATCTTTTTATGTTTGTTAGGCTATTTGTTGACATTAAAGGTACTTTTTGTAATTATTTCCTGCGACTAAAACATTCACCTCCAGCTGGGAGCATTTTACCAGAAAATGTGTCGTTTCCCACAGTTGTACTCAGAAACAAGAAAATGCAGTAATAATAATGCATCAGACTTATATAGCACTTTTCAAGGTACTCAAAGACGCTTTACAATTGCATGCACACCTCAATCTTACTTGGTCAGGGGTCGGCAACCCGCGGCTCCAGAGCAGCGTTTGGCTCATTCAGGCTTAATCTGCGGCTCTGTGCTGTTCGTGAATGTAAATTATAAGTATCCAATTGAAGTGCATTTTATTTTTGTCAGTTCGGTTTTTGTTGTAGTTTTAAATTGGAACATTACTGTGATCTTGAAATATTAAAATAAAATAATTTTATTTATTTTCGTTTCTCAATATATGCATCACTCGCAGTAGCGGCTACCGTTAGTATTTGCGGCTCTCACTGTTTTGTTTTCCGTGGAAACCGGGTTCAAATGGCTCTTTCCAGATTACAGGTTGCCGACCCCTGTACTTGGTGGTGGTAAGCTACTAATGTAGTTGTCCTGGGGCAGTTTGACAAAAGCGTGGCTGCCTACAGCCCCTCCAACCACACAACTGCATTCACCCTTAGGCAATGTGGGTTAAGTGTCTTGCTCAGGGACACAACGACAGCATGCACGCAGATGGGGAATTGAACCAGCGACCCTCCGGTTGAGCGGTGAGCACCTACCCACTGCACCACTGCCACCCAGTAAGCGCTAACTGAGCCAATCTTTCTTTTCTTATTTATATAGCGCCAAATCACAACAAACAGTCGCCACAAGGCGCTTTGTATTGTGGGTAAAGACCCTACAATAATACAGAGAAAACCCAACAGTCAAAACGACCCCCTATGAGCAAGCACTTGGCGACAAAACAAAAGCTAACAAACATTAGCACTGTCAGCAATGTTAAACAATTAACCCCCTTTATAAACAAATGCTACATAACAAGCATTGGAATAACAATTGTTCATTCCTTTATTGTCTAACAGTTCTCTGCACCAGCTGCTTGGCTGCTTTGTAATTCTTTGTATTATGCATCCTCTTTGCTGTCATTTTGTGTCACTTATGCATATTTCAGTCCCTAACCTACCGTAGCCATTATACAGTCATGTGAAAAAGAGCATTTTGCAGGACTCTATAGCCACCCTGTGAAACACTAAGGATCCCCTTACTGCTTATATGGGAATTAAGAGGCTAAGTAGCAGCCAGGTGATGCTAATCAAACATATCTTCAAGTGTGACCAACTCTATAAAAGCAGACATTTTGGCTTATACTAGTTTGAAGCATTCAGGTGTGTGTTAACACATTGCCACAATCTTATCAGAAATGAACATCCCATCAAATTCACCCCAAAGTCAGACCATGCAACGCTCAAAGAAACTGCAAAGAACCCAAAAGCTACATCTCAGAGTCTACAGACCCCAAATAGCATGCTAAATGCCAGAGTTCATGGCAGTATAACTAGAAATAGACTAAACAAGTATGGCTTGTTTGGAAGAGTTGCTAAGAGAAAGCTTCTTCTCTCCTAAAGAGCATGGCAGCACAGCTCAGATTTGCAACAAATGAACCAGAACATACCACGAGACTTCTGGAACAATGTCCTTTGGACAGGTGAGACCAAAGTGGAGATGTTTGGCTATTTTACACCACACCATGTTTATACAGCATATCAGCACAGACACCTCATATCAACTGTCAAACACAGTAGTGGAGAGGTGATGATTTGGGCTTGTTTTGCAACCACAGGACCTTGGTACCTAACTGAATCGAACATGAACTCCTCTGTATACCAAAGTAATTTAGAGTCAAATGTGAGGTCGTCTGCCTGACAGCTAAAGTTTGACTGAAATTCATCCGAGAGGATGGTGATTCCCAGCACAACAGCAAATCTACAACAGAATGGCTGAAAAAAGAAATGAATCAAGGTGTTGCAATTGTCCATTGAAAGTCCAGACCTCAACCCGTCACAGGACTGCACAGAATCCTATGAAAACTTTCCTTTTCATGAGTGTATTTATATGCCTAACCCTGCCCCTACCACTAATCCTGACCTAAACTTTATTCTAATCTTGACTCTCAAACAAACTCATGTAAGGATACACCAATATGTTTGACTTTTAATCTACATCTAATCCCAGCCTTACCTTAATCGGGTCTTTAACATAAAATCCAATAATTTACATTATGGGGACCGTCCTCATGCATCAGATGAGTCCCCACAGCACAATAGTGTAAAATTTGACTGGTATAAAACAAAATCTTAAAAGATTAAAGTGATTAAAGAGAGTAAAATGTTACCTGTCTTTGTAGTGCTACAGTCCAACATTCAATGGCCCCAGGATGGTGTCACTTTTCCTTTTATCTTACTGCCCATTTCTCAGTCCTACAGAGGATTTTTCTGCTCATGGAAGTGTAACGTTTATGATATATGATATAACTGGATCAGACAGATGGATAAAAATGGATCAAACTACACAATGTTCCCAGGGTTTGGTTTTTGAGTTTTAGATTCTTGCTTATTAATGCTGAGTTTTGATTTAGTTAGGGCTTTAGTTAAGGTAAACTTCACTTCTTATGTTACTTTTGAATTCTGTTCCTCATTTTGATTCCATTCTGTCATGTGATGATGAGTTTTAATTTCTGGATTTTAGCTCCTGAGAAATTAGTGAATTGTGATTTATTCTTTGATTTGTTGTTCTAGCCTAAGGGAGACATCAAAATGCCATATCCAATTTAATAAAACAGGCAAGTTGAACAGGTGCAGGCCGCATCAGCACTTTAAGAAGAGTATCTATAACTTAAGAAATTAAGAGAAATAATTTGGTTGACCAGCTGTTTTTCAAATACACCACGTTCAAGGTGTAGTCCTGTCTTTCTGAGCTCATGAAAAACTGTTTTGTTAGAGATGTGTGCTCACGGGGCAGCCACTCCAAAAATGAGTTTATAGAATATGATGCATTTCTAAAGATCCGCTATGAAGTATTTACAAAAAGCTTAGAATTAAACATTAGCAGCAATAAGATTGCAATATATACTTTATATGTACTTTGGCTACATTTTGTGAATATGGAATTACATGTAAAATTAGAGCATATTTCTGTGACATACTGACAGGTAAGGAAGTGCAATCAATGCATGCAGTGGAATCTTAGTTTATGTTGGCTAGATTGATAGAAATATTTAATCAGATTTAGTATCTGCAGGTCTCAGATCATGGTCAGAACACAGCAGAAAATGCATAACTAAAGTGTAAGGGTGTTCTCAGAGTATAAAAGGGTACAGGTTGGGTGTACTCACCATGTTGAGCTCTTTTGTTAGCAGTGTGTGTGTGTGCGTGTGCGTGTGCATGCATGCGTGTGTGTGTGTGTGTGTGAGAGAGAGAGAGAGAGAGAGAGAGAGAATGTGAGAGCAGCTGCACTTGCGAAGATGAGGATGTTCCCACACAAAAAAATACTCAGTGCTAAAGTGGAACAGGTAAAAGCTTTGGGGAGTGAACAGGTGTGTGAATGTGTATGTGTTTATTTGTGGGCATCTATGCATAACATACCTCTATGTGTATGTGAGTGTGTGCACAGTATGAGTGTGCACCTGCACTCTAACTCTCCCAGATACATCATCCAGTGCACTCAGATGCCTCTTTGTGCGTTTGTGCCTGTAAGGCATTTGAAGAGCCCATTTGCCTTGACTGTGCATCTGTATGTGTGCATGTGAGTGTGTGTTGACAACTGTGAGCACATCTGTGGGAATATAACCAAGAAACCTGAACAAAATACTGCATAATCTGCTTACAGAGGACAGGATTATTCATCCAGAGGGTGGCAGGGATATCTTTAACAGAACCTTTTGTGGATGGACAAGCTGAAACTACTAAACAGCAAGTTCCTGAACATGAATTTTCCTGACTTGTTTTAGTTTTTTCTGTCCCTCACACTTGCAGCAAGATTTGTCCATTTGTTGTAATCCCAGTTGATGAACATTTAAATTCTCTTTTGTGACACAAGAGGTATGTAAGTGAGGAACTGGAATGCTGATTTCGCCGGTGGCTGTTTGACGCTCGCCCCTGAGTGCCGGTCAGGACACAAACTGGAGATCGCTCGGTCTGTTATAGTGCTTTATTGCAGGTTTGGGGTAGGGGTGCGTGGGTGTGTGGTTCTACAAATCAACAAACATTACAGTAAGGTCAGGTCACTGATTCAGGTAATGGTCAGAATGAAAGTAGTTTCCACATATGCACACCAGGTCAAGCAACATATACATACACAAGAAACAATAATAGTTAAACCGATATAACCCAGATTAACTTATAAATAAAGGAGTAACTCAGTAAACTTAGCTCAAACCTACTAATAAAAGGTCACAGGGGCCATCTAGTGGCGTAAACTGAAAATGGCATCCCCGCCTCGCTAGTGCAAAAGGTAACATTATTCACCAGAAGCCCCGGATAACATAAGCGTCGGTCATAATCCTGTATCAGGAGTTTAGTAAGGGAGTGGTTTGGGTCCAGTACAATAGCGTGTCTTGAGCTCAGTTCCAAGTCTGCAGCATACCGCAGTCTCCCTCCCACTCGGATCAGTTCTCCTGATTCATCCAGCTCCGGGGACAGCGCTCGTAGCCGACTGCTCGGGGGGACAGGTTTCCCTGCCTTAAGAAGCTGCATGTCATCAGGGAAGCTTTCCTGCTGCATTTTGGTGATAATATATGTCTCTGCCTTGCAATAGTGATCAGCAGTCAATTCTTCTTCTTGGATAGCCGCCCCGTGTAACTTCTCCACAATTCCTTCAATCAATTACTTCCAGCTACTGTAGGCCTCAGTTTCTAGTGTACACTTTGCTGGTCTGGAAACAGTGCCTGAGAAGGCAGACTTCCGTAGCTCTGACTTATCTTCTCCCTCCAGCTTAGGAAGCGGCTTGATGGGCCAGCTGTCTTGATCATGGAGGAGGAATGGGGGTCCTTGACTCCATTTTGATCCAAAATGCTGCAGCTAGAGTACTGACAGGGACTAGAAAGAGAGAGCAGATTTCTCCCATACTGGCTTCTCTTCGTTGGCTCCCTGTTAAATCTAGAATAGAATTTAAAATCCTTCTCCTCATATACAAGGTCTTGAATAATCAGGCACCATCTTATCTCAAAGACCTCATAGTACCATATCACCCCAACAGAGCACTTCGCTCTCAGACTGCTGGCTTACTTGTGGTTCCTAGGATACTTAAGAGTAGAATGGGAGGCAGAGCCTTCAGCTTTCAGGCCCCTCTTCTGTGGAACCAGCTTCCAGCTTGGATTCGGGAGACAGACACCCTCTCTATTTTTAAGATTAGGCTTAAAACTTTCCTTTTTGATCAAGCCCATAGTTAGGGCTGGATCAGGTGACCCTGAACCATCCCTTAGTTATGCTGCTATAGGCCTAGGCTGCTGGGGGGGTTCTTTTCATTCACCTTATTTACTTTGTTTATACTCCACTCTGCATTTAATCTTTAATTATTATTAATCTCTGGCTCTCTTCCACAGCATGTCTTTTCTTGTCTTGTCATGTCGTTTCTTCCTGTTAAAAGGGAGTTTTTCCTTTCCACTGTCGCCAAGTGCTTGCTCATAGGGGGTTGTTTTGACTGTTGGGTTTTCTCTGTATTATTGTAGGGTCTTTACCCACAATACAAAGCGCCTTGAGGCAACTGTTTGTTGTGATTTGGCACTATATAAATAAAATTGAATTGAATTGAATCTGTTTGGCTCCGCAAGCTCCTTCAAGGTTCTGCCCCTGGTGATGTCGTCAGCTGGGTTTCTCGCGGAGTCAACATACCTCCATGAGTGTGGGTCTCTTAGGTCCTGAATTTCTGCTACACGGGTACCCACAAAAACTTTAAAGCAGCATGATTCTGACTGTAACCACACCAGCACAGTAGTGGAGTCTGTCCACAAAGTCAGGCTGTCAATCTTCAGTGTAAGCTCTGTTTGCAGGAGTTTTGCTAACTGAGCCCCCGTCACGGCAGCACAAAGCTCTAGGCGAGGTATGGACGTCTGACGTTTAGGTGCCACCTGGGAGTGAGCCAGCAGGAATGAAAGGTGGATTCCACCTTGGCTATCCACAGTTCTGAGGTAGGTAACTGATCCGTAGGCCTGCTCTGAGGCATCACAGAACACATGCAGCTGCCTGTTGATAGCGGAGAGGTTGGGGTCAACCAGCATGTAGGGTCTGGGCAACACAATGTGAGCCAAGGTAGGTAGCTCACTCTCCCACTCCTCCCACAATTGCTTCAAGTCCTGGGGAAGAAGGGGGTCATCCCAGGCTCGATGTTTCTCCCAGAAACGGCGGAGTAACACTTTGGCACGAGTGGTGTAGGGCAAGATGTATCCCAAGATACATGATGATGCAAAGCAAGAACCCTATAAATATTCCGTAGGGTCAGTGTCCCATAATGCAAGGGTCGATGCTTGTAGCCAAGGGTGTCATTATGGACATGCCAGCTGAGGCCGAGTATGCTTTCTGGGGTTTCAGACCTGTCCTGGGCTAGCCAGAGTTCACTGGTATTGGAGCAGGCTTCTTCCGGAAGATGACTGATCACTTCTGGGGCATTACTCGCCCACTGACGAATCTCAAATCCTCCTGACAAGAGAAGTGCCCTTAGTTTATCGATCAGGGCTTTGGCTTCCTCATGAGTAGACAAGCTCTGGAGACAGTTGTCGACATGAAAGCATCTCTCCACCGAGTACCGCACACCCTCCCTGCTCGTGCTGTGATCTTCCACATGATGCTGGAGGGCATAGGTAGCACAGCAGGGGCTACATGTGGTCCCAAATGGTAGCACCTGCCACTCATAAACATTTGGTGCATGATCCCGCACTAAATCACGCCACACAAATCGCAGCAGGGATCTGTCTTCTGGGAGGAGGCGGACCTGGTGAAACATGCCTTTGATGTCTCCGCTGATGGCGATGGCATGTTCATGAAACCGGAGCAGAACTCCCAGCAGCGAGGGACCGAGGGTAGGCCCTGGCAGCAGGAAGTCATTCAGGCTGAGACCTTGGTAGACATGGGAACAGTTAAATACAAGCCGGTTCTTGTTGTTAAGGCTCACCATGTGATGGATGATAAACTATGATTCCCTCTCCAGTGAGAGGGCTTGAGGGTCCAACTTAGCCACTGCACCAGCTTGTATCAGTTCCTGTATCTCCTCACAATAGGCTGCTGCATGCTCTGGGTCTCTATGTTTCGCAGGAACTGGAATGCCTGGAGAACAGGCATATCCCCTTTCCGCAATAGCGGAGTTGCGTAACGGAAGGTTCCACTGATGTTCACTCATGTCTCCCTCTTCAGTAATTCGATAGCCTCGTTATCCTGTTTGGATCATGTCACCGCCTTCCCGTCCTGGTATGGGAGGATGTCGGCCTTCCAAAGCTTCTCCACATTTCTGAGTAACTCCGCCACCTGGGGGGTGGCTACTGTTAACAGGCACTGTCGTGGCTGTAGACATCTGTCTAGAGATTTCATAGGGCCCTGAAGAGTCCACCCCAATCTGGTATGCACTGCAGCAGGGCCACAAGGTCAGCCTTCCTGCATTTGTTGTGTTTTTCTGAGTTTTTGGTTATGAATAGCAGTGCCATCTAATGCTCAACAGCCATAAGCAGCAACGATCTTAGGGAAGCAGCCATGTTGGCTCAAGCATTGAAGGAGTAAACAATAATCCGTGAGCCTTGACAATTCATAGTCTGTAAGTGTAGAATTGCACAATAGTTTTGTCTTATGTTAAGTATTGTTTTGTTCGTTTGATTGTAGTTTCTTTTATCATTCTGCTTATAGACTAGTTTTCTAGTTTGAGAGAAAATAAGCTAATGCTACTAGCCTTTAGTTCTGTCTATGCTAGTCTTGGCTAAAGGGCATGTGAATGTTTGTTCATTTATTGGTTTATTTCTGTGACAGTATGTTTTTTGGATGTGAAATTGTGTTATGACAAAGCACTTATGTATATCCTTGATTCTCTTTTTGTTACAGTTTTACAGTTTAAAAAAATGGGTCTCAGTAAAGACCAAAAAGGCCTCATCACAGTGTCTTGTCATTGCTGGATCCATTAGTGTTTAGTTTACTCTTTAGGTTAAATACACAACATTTAACTGAGGGCAGAAGAATTTTAATCAGCGTGATCTTTATAAGCCCAATCACATCTCTTTTTTTCATGTCCATATACACAAAGTTATGATTTTTCATGTTTAATCATCAAAAAAGTCCACATATTATAATGCTGGAAAGGTAGTGGAGGTCTAAGTCATTTTGCCTTAAGCTTTTGAGTTGAACCACTGACATGATGACAGGGTAGGTTAGCGACTCTCAGGACCAGCATCAAGGTGAGAACCCCACTGGAGGTTAAATACCTGGGACTTCACATTAGCTTTTAGAACTGAAGAATCATTTTGGATGAGAGGCAAAACATCTTCAAGAACCAAAAAATAAGTCGAGTTGCCTTCAGCTCAAGTGCGTAAGCCATGACAACATCATGGTCCTGGGTCTAGAACCCACTGTCTTTCTGTTCGGCTTGTTGCCACAGACTGCATGGCGCAGCTCTGGCTCATTAGCTGGATTGAGGCTTCAGGATTGCCTGGGACAGTGGCTGGCATTCCCTCTCAGTCAGTCTACTCGCTCTCCTCTTCCAGCCACCTTCGTGGAGTTAAACCTGCCTGCCTAACTCAACACAGGTAACTACCCAGCCAGTCCTCCTACAGCCACCACCCAAGAATTCACTCACTGAAATCACAAGGTTTTCCAGCTGCATAGCTCTGTTTGTCTACCAATATATCAACCTCCGCTAATTCTACATGCCTCTTTCCACAGACTCTCCTTGTTTGCCAGACTCGTGCTTCGGGACTACTGCTTGTGTTTTGTCTGCTTGAGTTTCCATTGTTTAATAAACCTTTTTGTGAGAAACTGCTTGGTTTGCTTCTTGGATCCAGTTCGTTGCAGCATCCATGACAGTCAGTCAGTTCACAACAGCACATCATCCTGGCAACCTGTCTGACAAGCCTGAATATGATGGCTGTTTGGCAGTTGTTGGGGTTTTATTTTTTACCCAAAAAATAAAATGACAAATGGACAAATGTTTAAAAGTAAACTCCAGGAAATTAATTAATAAACAGTGGCTGAAGCAAACAACAGACAATTTAATAAATAAATAGATATATTAAGCCCATGAGTGTGGATGGCTGTCTGTCGCTTTGTGTTAGCCCTGCAACAGGCTGGCACCCTGTACAGGGTGTACCCTGCCTCTCGCCCTGTGTCAGCTGGGATAGGCTCCAGCCCCCGCAACCCTGAACAGGATAAGCGGAAGTGAATGAATGGATGGATACATTAAGCATTAGAAAGTGCCAGACTAACTTCTCAGTCTTAGTGCATCTTATCTTGGAGGTTCGGCCACAGTACATACAATTAAAACATCACCATGTTCTGTTATTAACCTGGATAAGATTGCTTTGTGACTAATTAAAACATCAGGTGCTTTTGTTGTACAAGGCTTCATCGCTGATGGGAGGAATCTGAGTCATAAAAACCAGCACTGGACAAGGCCAGTGATGAGACCAACCCGCAGCACACAGACTCTGTTTACATGTAGATAGTGGCGGTATAAAAATGTTATGGTTAGTGAGTTAGTGTCTTACTGATTTAAGTGTTTCAGGTGTCTTCCTTCACAAATAAACAGACATGTTAACACAGTACTGCACTTCTGATCTTACCTACCATGTTTTACATGCCTGAACATGATAACTAAGCGGCTGGGGGGGACGCGTCATTAAAAAAACTCCCCACTGTTGGTCATGCACTTTACTGGGGCCTCACAACCTAACCTTTGGCCATGAAACTAACTGCACTTAAAATTAAACTTGCATTTACAGCTTCATCATTTTGAGATTTGGCTGGAAGAAGCACATTGTGTTGTAGCTGCATGTCTCTTTTTAAGTTCATCCACTTTCTCAAGCTTCTGTTCATGTTCAGTGAAACTCCATATCTCTGCTGGTATGTGGATTCAAACTTTAAAATGATGAAGCAAATGATGTGCTTTGAAAACAGAAATCATCTCATGAGGAATGGACACACGGCATTCTATTTACAGTTGTAAAGACCTCTTCACCTGCTTTGAAACAGCTTTCAGCATCAATTCTCCTGTTTTGTTGCAGTTTGTGTTAGCTAGCTTGTCAACTTGCAGGTGCTGTGAAGGCGTGCTCGTCTGTGTAGTTTGGTGTGCCCCCCACGGAGCATTTTGCTGTGCACTGCACAAACATGCATATTAAGAAAATAAAGGGATGGGCAGACCAGATTATTATTTGCTTAGGCCTGGATTTGATTAACAGGCCTTGGGTTTGTTTGAGCACTACAGCATGTGGGTAGTTAATTTCCTAATTGTTATTAGAAGCCTCTTAGAAACCTTTACAAGCTCCCATGGGTCACTTTAGGGACTGTAATGAACTGTTTTATCTATAATGCTTTCAATTAATCCTCTTGCAGTGAATGTATTTCAGTCCTTCTTAGAGTGGACTGCTGTTATTTATGATGGTTTAGATGTTTAGAGCAATGAAGGGGATGGTGCTCAACAGCTGTTGAAGTAGGTGTTGTTTTGAAGCTGAGAAAATTTATATTTTGCTTTTACATTACAACTAATGATGAAAATTTGTGTGGTGTATGCACTGCAGACCAAACAATGGTGCCTCAGTGAGTGAAGGTAGGATTGTCTTCTGTGTCTGTCTTCTGTAAATTTCAAACACACCTGATCAATCTTCTGTGAGAAAAAAAAATCCTTTTAACTGTTCCAATCAAATCCCCAGTGATCAAAAGAGGTGAGGAGCCGCTTCAGTGGAATAAACATGGAATCCTGGAATGATTTACAGAACAATGCCAGGACTAACAACACATCAAACGCAGGTGTACTATGACACTACAAAGGCAGTGTGTCACCGTGTGACTGTTAGTGTGCGTGGTGTGAACAGAGGGGGGACAGATATGATGTCTGTGTTTGTGAGAGAGGCAGGGTGAATGACTGTAAAATCAAGACTTGTGATCTCATTCTTTTGATGTTGTCGCCTGTGAAACCTACATCAGAGGCAGCTACTGTGACAGGCCGTTGACATTTATCGGTGATATTCTATCACTTTTCTGTGGCAATACACACATTTTCCTCATTCATTTTGAAAAAATTTCTCCGTCCACATGGAAATGCAAAAAATGCCCTCAAGCACTGTCATGCCAAACCAGCAGGTGGCAATATACAGAGCCCTGATAAAGTATTTGCCCCTTCCTGATTTTTTTTATTTCATTTTATTTTATTTCTTTATTTATTTGCGTATTTGTCACACATTTCAGATCATCAAACAAATTTTATTATTAGACAGTGATAACCCAAGTAAATACAAAATGCTGTTTTAAATTTTATTTATTAAGGCAAAAAGTTATCTAAACCCATCTGGCCCTGTGTGAAAAATTTATTGCCCCCCTTTAACCTAATAACTGGTTGTGCCACTCTTGGCAGCAAGAACTGCAATCAAGCATTTGGCTTAATTGATAATGAGGAATTTTGGCTCACTTTCTTAGTATTTTTTTTTTCAATTGGTCCACATTGGAGGGTTTTTCTGACATGATTAGCCTGTTTAAGGTCACGCCAAAGCATCTCCGTCGGATTTGAGTCCAGACTTTGATGAGACCAATCCAAAACTATCATTTTGTTTTATGGGATTTTGGGGGGGGTTTGTTTTTTGTTTTTGTTTTTGTTTTTGTTTTTGTTTTTGTTTTTGTTTTTGTTTTTGTTTTTGTTTTGTATTGTTTGGGAGGGGGGGGTATTCAGAGGTGGACTTGCAGGTGTGTTTTGTATCATTCTCTTGCTGCATAATCCAAGATTGAGATTCAGAGCGTGAACTGATGACCGAACATTTTCCTGCAGAATTTATAGTTCCATAAATTATGGAAAGTCGTCCAGATCCTGAAGCAGCAAAGCGGCCCCAGACCATCACACTAGCACCACAATGTTTTACTGTTGGAATCATCTTCTTTTTATGAAATGCTGTTAGTTTTATGCCAGATGTAACAAGACACAAACCTTCTAAAAAGTTCAACTTCTGTCTCATCAGTGCACAGAATATTTTCCCAAAAGAGATCATCAACACAGTTTTTGGCAAATGTGTGATGAGCCTTTGTTTTCTTCTTGGTCAGCAGTGGTTTTTGCTTTGGAACTTTCCCATGGAGCCATTTTTCCTCAGTCTCTTTCTTATTGTTGAAGCACAAACTCTGACTTTAACTGAGGCAAGTGAGGCTTGCAGTTCTGTAGATGTGTTTCTGGGTTCTTTTGTGACCTCCTGGATATGTCATCAAAGCACTCTTGGAGTGAATTTGGTTTTCAGACAGGTTCTATTCAAGTGATTTCTTGTAATCAGTAATCAGGCCTGGGTTTTGCTAGTGACACTGAACTCAGCTTTCCAAAAAAATGTGGTTAATTCAGGGTTTAGTGGCAATTACTTTTTCCCACAGGAATAGGTAGGTTTGGATAACTTTTTTCCCTTAATGAATGAAATCAGCATTTAAATATAGCATTTTGTATTTATTTGGGTTATCTTTGTCTAATATCAAAATTAGTTTGATTGTCTGAAACATTTAAGGGTAACAAAAATGCAAAAAACTAATAAATTGTATAGAAATGTTGGCAATCAAAAGACTACAAACAGTATCAAGGTCATAATCTGACATCCATAAAGTAGATAAAGGTGGACACCTTTGATGAGACACAATATCCGTTTTCCACATCCACGTGTAAATGCAGAAACAGAGTTTCTGAAAAGCTTCAGCCTGGAAGGAGTTTTTCAAAAGCTCAGTTTTCAGGGATTCAGAATGGCATGTATGTGTGGACAATAGGCAAAAATGCATAGAAAAGCTATGTTTACAGTGCATGTATGAGAGGACAGGACCTAAATCTTATATCTAGCTCTAGACACAGTGATATTGGATTATTTAAAAATGGCTGCTGGAAGCTTGAGTAGGCGGTTAACAGAAACTGACATTGTTGTGAAGTGGATTACTCATTTATCACAGTTGTTTAATTCTTGCTTGTTGTTGTAGTTCAAAGTATTTTGCATTTCTCTTCCCTTAGTCTTGGTCAGGCTGTTTAATCTCTTTTGTTTTCTTTTATTGGCTCACTGCATTTTATATTGATTCTATTTGCCATTTGGACTTCATAAACTAGAAGAATATTTCTGGTTCAAACCTACTAACCAGTAGAGGCTTTCTGTGTGGGCTTTGTGTGTCATCCCTATGCCTGCTTGTGTTCTCTCTGGGTACTCTGGCTTCTTGCTGTGTTCCATTTACCTTTACCTCCAGTTAGATGCTGGAGTTGGGAATGATATCATTCCCGAGCTGTGTGGAGTCATAGCAGTAAAGTCAGAAAAGCAAGGAAAAATGGGATTATTTTAGCTTCTTAGCAAGGTATAACCATTCATGCATGATTTTTTTGCACTTAAAAACAGCTTCATCAATAGAATCTGGTCAGTGCACTGCATGTGGCTTATTTAACAAGTCACTAAAACACACCAGTGGCAGTACAGATTAAAGGTTTTACAGTTTTACTACTGTTTATGTTCACAGCAGCAGAGGTCCAAACAGGTTGAAGGACCTGCTCCGGCTTTCTGAATTGGAAATCCAACTTGAGGGCACGTTACATTTGGTAATTCTATCTGGGAATTCAGAAATCTCGACTTTCAACTTCAGCTAGGGCACACTATCTTCCCACAATCCAAATACATGCCTGTTGGGTTAACAGAAGATTCTAAATTGGCTGTAGGTGTCACTGTGAGTGTAATTAGTTCTTTCTGTGTTGACCCTGTGATGGACTGGTGACCTGTCCAAGTATGCACCCTACCCCATACCCCTATCCCCACAAAAACATGCTTAATAAAATAGATGGACAACAGCATAAAAAGAAGATATAAGCAGAATTACTGTAAGGTGCAGTTTAGAATTCAGGGCTACGTCAGCCTGTGACTTCAGCTTTATGTGTTTTATGTGTCGCCTTAGGTTATCCATCTTTTCATTTCATTTTCTCCACTTTCCATTGTGATTTTGAAGTATTTTGCTGATTTTTCCTGTTTAGTAAGACTGGCACTAAAACTTGATATTCAAACTATGTAAGTGAAAACAGCGCTTACATTTTTTAAAATAAGAATCGCTTTGGCCCGCCGCCCTCTATTTGCAGCCACTGTACAGTGTGTCCTCTGCGACAAACTGTGACAAAAGAACAAAGAGGTCCACTCTTTGTTCTTTTGTCACAGTTTGCTTTTGTTGCCTTTTTTTTTTTACTTTTAAAATGTGAAATGTGACCAGGCCAGGAATAGCTATCCAATGGACTCCAAATAATGCTAATACTGAGTGCATGGCCACCCTAGCCAAGCAGCCAAAGCTTGATCTTAAATAGGTAAATAAAGCAGTATTGAAGCCTCTATTCTTACGTGTACCTGTTTCTACAGTAGAGTCTCTGTGCCAGTCACTGTTAGCTTCTCTTTATGCTGATTTGCAATAATGCTGATGTCAACTTTGTGTTCAAACTTAAACACTAAAGAAAGTTGTTGCGATGTTGGAGCATAATTCAAAAGGGATGCAGAATAGTGTAACAAATTGCTTTCTACAGGGAGTTAATACAAAAAATTATGCGTTCCTTTTTCAGTAACAAGGGTAAGATTAGGGCAGGGTTAGTTACATTTTAGCTGCATACTGAACAATTATAGTTTCAGGAATTACTCTGTTATTTTTTAAAGAGTGAAGGCTAAAAACAGCATGTACATCTGCACATTTTACCCAAAGGCTGGAGGGCAGAAATCTCTCACTGCCTCCTAATCCAGCATACTCGATATGTGATTCTCATTGTCTCAAATCATGGCTGTCAGACGCTGTTGCTCAGGATGAGGATTATACCCAATTCATCATGAAGGAAGTGTGTGTGTGTGTGTGTGTGTGTGTGTGTGTGTGCGTGTGTGTGTGTGTGTGTGTGTGTGTGTGCGTGTGTGCGTGTGTGTGTGTGTGTGTGTGTGTGTGTGCGTGTGTGTGCGTGTGCGTGTGTGTGTGTGTGTGTGTGTGTGTGTGTGTGTGTGTGTGTGTGTGTGTGTGTGTGTGTGTGTAAGCATGTACCAAGGGACTCTGGGCGTAATCTGGGAGCTCATTTGCTAATGCCACACTGCCGTCTATCTCTCACACGGCATTATGAGTCTCCAGTTTCTGTCCATGCTGCAATGACATCATAACACACCTCAGCAGGAGGGAAAAAAACGAAGGAAGAACTGGAGTGATTTCTTTAAAAGGAATTAGTGTGACAGCTTAATCTCAAGTGGCTTAATATCAACTCTCCCCTTCCTCTTAAAAGAAGAAGCCTCCATCTGAGGTTTTACTGTGGAGAGATCAGAAGAGGTCAGATCGTGTAGTCAGTCAGTTGCAGAGAGGTCAACAAGCCAGAGCCTTTGTCAGTGCATGTGTGTGTTTCAAATGTGAAAGTTCAACCTCAGTGTCTTCAATGCTAATACTCACACTGTCATGCAGTCCCTGTCAAATAGTCTATATATCACTTCTGTACTCATACAGTAGGTCCTGTGTGTTGTGATTTCCCAGAAACAGTATGCATTTGTTTCATTATTTAGTTGTTTGTTTGTTTGTTTTTTTGCAATGAGCATGGCAGAAACCATTTTACTCATGCATTGCTCTGTACCACACAGGCATTTGTACAGTGGCTCCAAGAGGTCAGTGCATTACAGGCATGCGAAACACCACTTCCACAATGGGACTATCATGCCTGAAATGCTACACTATAACAGGAAACAAAACTGATCAACAAGGCTGTGATACTCAGTTTTCTGCCATGATGAGTCACAATGACATTGCAGACCCGACAGTGCTGAGATCCTAACATGTATACACATGTATGTGTATAAATATTATTCCAGCCTTATTCTGCAGCTTCTCAGTGAATAGTAGAAGTTATTGGGTTTTGTATATTTGCAGCTTTTCGGTATTACATTTGTTTTCTAAGCTTGCAGTATTTCTGCTTTTTAATGTGTAGCCAGTGCACTATAAACGTGTTGCCAACAAAGAAGCTTTCTGATATTGCAGTGCACCAAGATTTCAGGACAACTATAAATTGGCTTGACCCTCAGTGCCTCAATGTGATCCCCCCACAGCAGCAGCAGTAAGTCCACTTCACTTGTGTTCTCTTCACTGAGTAGAAACTCTTATTATGTAATGCTCCCGTGTCTCTCTCTCTCTGATGCACACATAGGCACGCCCCTTCCTCACGTTTCTCCCTGCTTATAACATCTTCTCTCCTGAGACAGCAGCAGCACATCCACAAGCCAAAGAACTCCATCGCTTCTCCCCGAGCAGTCACCACTCCTAACTGGGGTCATTCTGTCAGGAGGTCCGCTCTCTGGAGGTCCGCTCTCTGGCCCCAACCACGGAGCTTGAAGAAGCAGTATAGAAGCAGTTATAAGCGAGCGCTTCCAAGTTTGTCAAGTGCAACGGCGTTACCAAAGACCCGGAAATAACATTTTAAAAAATAAAAGCAGGCAACCTATACATCTTTTGACGTTACATTTACATTACATCTTATTTTGCAGTTGGTAAAATTGATTGTGGTATGTGATTACATCATCCTTATTGTGTTCAAAAATATGTTTCAGTAGAACTAAAGTTCAACCTCCATCGAATTTTGAAGTACAACAAATGACATTGTTATTTAGAAGAAGTAACTTCATAGCTATCTTCACTCCATATTATTTATAAAATAATTATAAATAATAATTATAGATTTCATCTTTAAATGTTTTTATTAGCCCAGACAGACATATTTTTGCTCTTCATGCACTTTCCTCTGTTGAGATTCCTATGCAGCTGTCAAACTAAAAATATCCAACAAATATCAGTGTTGACGGCGAAAAACGTCCATTTAAATTAAGCAATGTTTCATCTCAAAATCTTTGAGAGCTAGTTAGGGAAATTCTGCTGGCTAACTAAAATATAGCCAACAATCGTCAGCGTTACGTTTTTATTCTGAAGTTTGGGACCGGATGTGTAATTTCTCCATGCTTTGGTGACCTTTACGAAGCCATCGTCAAGCCAGTCATATCTCCTCCCGTCGAGTAACTTCAGTGCCGTACAGTACGCTTCTGTGCCTCTGCCTTCTCGCCTCAGGTTCTCGTACCTTTGCACCACCACCGGGGGTACCGCCGGAACGCTCGTTGAGAGAAGAGCGCCATGGCCCGTGTGGTGGTTGAAGGGATGCCGGAGACGGCTGTCGGAGGAGGAATGATGCTGAACCGGCGGAGGAGCAAAGCCAGGCGGAGAAAGCGAAAGGAGTTGTTCGTCGTCCAGATGTGCTTTGCGGGGGTACTTCTGGGGGTTGTCGTGGGGCTCAAGACGGTGGCACAGAAAGCAGGTGAGGGGCAGTTTAAAGCTCTGTTTCCTTCCAGTCTGAATGCTGGTCTTTGAGGAAAGACAGTGTTCATATGGAGTTTTTCCTCAAGCAGGAACAACAGGCTGTTCGGAGGAGGAGAAGCATTCAAACAGGAGAACATTGCAGATTTTGCTCCTTTGGTGCGTGTTCTTTTCTGAAACAGGACAATAACATCATTTAAGGCCAGTGATGGCAGTGTTGGGAAAATTTTGAATAAAGCTACAGACAGGACAGGCAGTGCATATTAACATGCGATATCATATAGTAATATATGTAAAATATGAACCTAAGAACAGAAAATGTATAGGTTAATATAATTCCCTGCATCTGTACTCTCACCAATTAAAATAGAATATAGAAAGCATCAGAATTTGTGCAGACAGATCAGATTGAATTCTTGGGCACTGTATCAGCTCGCATGTACAGTCACGTAAAGAACAAAACAACAACAGCATGCCTTCATGTAGCTCAGCATCTGTAACTAATAATCCCCTGGAAATGGTAGCCGTTGCCTGAATTACTTTACAGAAATCGACTTTCCTCCTCCTACAGCCTTGTGGCTGCAGCTGATAGGCTGAGGCGCTGATATACCTGGCATTCTGAACTCTGATGACACTGATGAATGATCGTCAGTGATGTGATGAGCTTCAGGGTGACGTTCTTAAACATAAATTAAACAGTACACATCACAAGCTTATGGCAGCTGAGTGCGATGCTCATTAGAGAGGAATCTGCCAGTCATAGTCAGTTATACCTTTTAAAGACTGTATTCAGAGTTCTGCACTCACCCAGTGTTTTAGTGTATTTTGCCAAACAGGTCTTGTTTGTAAGCTGCCCAACGAGTTTTACAGAACAACATCAGGCAGACCAGTTGGTGATTTCCTGAGGATTTAAACTAAACACATTGCTCCTCATGTTTTCTTGTATATCTCTCCAAGCACTCCAGATTTTCTGCTTCTTAATCTTACAGTGTACCGCCTTTGACCGAAGGCTTATTGTTGACTAAATTAGCGAGTGATAAGTCAGGTCTTTCTTTTTGTAATAGTGAGTCAAAGCTTCTATTTTTGGGAGGGGAGAATGTGAAATGATTGCAGAGGCATTAGCAAAATGCCAGATGTCCCAACTATGTAACTGCAGACCACAAGAAATCATCATTAGTGGGATATTTTTTCAAGTCATGATATTTTTTAAAAGGATCAGTCAAGTAATTGTTTCAAAAACAGTCAATAATTTGGATGGAAGATAAATAATTTTGTCATTTATAGTGACAAAAGGTCTGGCGCCTTTCCCTGATCTCTTGGGCTCTGGACAATCAAGAGGCATTTTTTGACATTTAATTCAGTAATGAAATAAAAAAAGCAACACATTATTTATTGATTTATGTTACTGACTGCTGATATTTTTAAATGTCCTGTTCCAGGATTCTTCATGGTTTAGGATTATGGATGCACTAGTCCAACATTTGGCTCAGATATAGATCCGATACTGCCCCAAAAAGCAGGATTGGTTTAGTTTGATGTTGTTCTGTGTTTTCTTCATCATGCAACAGCAGCAGTTAGCGGCAGAGCTACCGTAGCATGGAGGAAGCTTGAACAGCAGAAGCTCAGCAGTTTGGAGACATTTCAAGCTGCTACACCAACAGCTTCTGTTTGTGTGTTCGCAAATTTTTTTTTTTTTTTTACTTAACTGCAAATTGTGGTCAAAGTGAAATGACTGACGCTTTCAGCCTCGTTAGGTCAGAGAGATGGTACAGAAAATAGATGGTGCGAGGACAGTTTGGTGCAGCACTTGTTGGGAAGCTTCTGTTATACTTATGGTAACTTAACATGTTGTTGCTGTTGTTTGTCAGCCTGTGTATGTGCATATGATGCCTGTGTGAGGAGGAAAAAGAAGAAACTAGCAAGACTATAAATGGCAGCTGTTTGCAGCAGTCCAATGACTCTCACTGTAAGCAAAGATGAGACTAGAGCAGAAATTAGATGAATATTGCCAATACATTTTTTTAAATATTTTCATTCTAGTTACCCTGGGCCTGTTGGCACTCAAAAATAGCAACAGTTTGGCACATTTTTATTCTTGGATTTATTTGTTTGCGTCTGTTTTTTATTTTTTTTTTAACAAAGTTTGGAAAGCAATGTTTAATTGGAGCCTGATGAAGAATGATTTCCAGTCTCTTCCTAATAGTGAGGATTACAGCTTATTAATTTAGTACCAGTATTGGAGCAGTACTCAGCATTGACTCACACCAACAGCCTAGGTGTCACTCTGGAAGAAGATGGAGCAGTGCTGGATCAACTTTAAAGCATGATCAGTCCAAGCACAGTAAAAGGACTGGGCGTTATTCACAAACAGTACTACAAATGGTACTATTGTGTACACTGGCCTCCTCTGCAGGCGTTATTTCACCGTCTTCAGTTGGAAATTCTTCTGCTGTTTTTTATAGCAATTTCAGCTTCTCTAATAGAACAAATTCACTTCTTCTCCATGATCCACCTAAAGATAATGCATGCTTTGCCAGATGGAGAAAGGGGGCGCGGCAGTGTGCAGGTTGCCAATAGCTAGCATAAGTCTGTTGATTTTGAATGATTTGGCAAAAGGAATTGTTCCTGTTCACCTTTATGCAAGAAAAACCCCATCATTAGTTATTGGTTATGATGACTACTTTTAAACCCCTTTGGTCACAATATAGGAATTTGGGGGGAAAAAAATCATCTTCCGCCTACATAACCTTCTTAGGTAGGAGATGTCAGAAAAGGAATATTACAATACAATATATAGAAAATATGTAAATATTCATATATAGACAGTCATGTGAGTAAAAATAGATTTTTGTCTATTTTAAAAGTTTGCCCAAAGTCAGATCTCACCAACTTTACCATGAGGTCCATTCTCAATATATATCATCATGTGACAAGCTTTCATGCTACACCTTTAGCTTCTAAAACATTTGTACAGTTCACGTACAAATGCATTATAGTTCATTTTACGCAGTTGTCTTTAGCAGACTGATATAAAAACAGACCTCTGGGGTCTCTGCGCCTCTGGTGCCTTTTCTCTGCTGAGGAGAAGAACCACCACAACACAGTAAAGTAAAACACAAGCAATATTTGGAGTTTAAGCAGCAAATAATTGCTTCTTGAGGGAAGATGTTGTCAGATGCCTTAAATCCACCCACCCAAATATATGAACTTTACAAGTATTTAAGCTCCCAGTCCCATCTTATCAGTTATTACTCATCAGTTTTAATTGTCACTTTAAATCATGGTCAACAAATTTCTAATCATTTAATTTCAGTAGAACAACCATTTACGTGCATGTGGTTTACTTGGCAATTCTGTCTTATGTTTTCCATACAAACATTTTGGGCCTCATGCATAAATGTTGTCTCATTTTTGTCTTAAAATTCAGACTCCATAATCCAATTGTCCTGTTGTCCCTCTGTCAGACTGGCAATAACTCATCCATCGGGGAAGTGGTAAACGTGGTTCCACACTCCAAAATGCATGCTGTATAATTGCTACTGATGATGAAGAGAGAGACACAGACACTCGGAGTTTCCATCATGATGAGAAGGAAGGGAGGGATAATAGTGCGAGAACCTCGTTTAAGTGATGAATAAAGTGTAATTAGAGACCATAGATGACTGCTTTAATTTTGACGTTGTGCTACAGTCCTGTTAAAACTTATTTGGAGACAAAAAAGTTTATTCACCTGACTTAAGTGTATCTCCTAGAAGCAAATTTAGTTGCCATTTATTGTACCTGCACTAAAATCTGTAGCAAAGTCGACTGCTGTGAAATCTCAGTGACATTTTGGATACAGCGCAAGTATTGCCATTTATAATGGTGCAATGTGATAACATATTTTTTGCCCAGTTTATTCGTCATTTTCTTGAAGTCTTCTGTACTCACTATATTTACTGGAAACTTAACTTTGGTTAAATGGAATGCAGCTGCGTTGGTGATTTTAGTGCATCTTTGTGAGCTGAATAGATACGCTGACATGCTGTACAAGCTGACTTTATGTCCAATGTACAATAGCAATGTTAGCAACCATTTCTGTATTTTTCTTGGCCTTCATGCAGTATTTATACTGCAGTTTGTGGTGTGTTTTCAGGTAGTTACGCCGCACTCTGCATATTATTTATACTTGGTCAATGTCACTTGCTCTAAATACGAAGTATTTCTAACCAACAGCTGTTGGGACAGGCTCCTCACCTTCTGCCAGACATTTGATTTTTGTTTTGACTGTCTGTTGTATATATCTGTTGTATATCTTCGTATTCAAGTAGTGTTACTCAGTCAGACTACAACCAGGGAACAGCTGTGATTGGCACATGCAGACAGTCATCAGGAGGTGATCCAGGGAGCACTTGATTTGCTTTTGCTTCATGTTCTCTTGCACATTTCCAGTGTGTGCTCGAATGTGTACTTGATCATGTTCATTTAATTGTGGGATGCTTAAAGTGTTTGAGATCAAAATTCATTCAGTTATGCTGCACAATTAATTGAGATCATCATTAAATTTACGCTGTTTTACACAATTCCTCGTTACTGCAGTTCTGTGGTGGAGAGTTTGTAGTTAACAGACGGCCACATGACAGGCACATTAATTGGAGATATGGTATTTTGATATAAATAAAAATCTGTTTATGAGTTGTTCTTGCATGAGGTCTATTTGGAGTAACAGCTGACAACCTGTAGCTCCCACATCACTACTTATTTCAGTGTCATTATTGAACTAAACTCTCCTTTCCACCTTCTATGACTGAGCTATGAGTAATTATTGACACATTATTGGCTAATTGACACATTTTTTCCTACATAGTGTCCCACCTGGGAGACCAGGACTTGCTGTTACGCCCATGATCATACCCCTTCGGGTTTTTGCACACAAACAAACACGTGGTTAAGGTGTGTGTATTCCAACCGGCACGTGGATGTGCACATTCCTCATGTCTGATTGTCCTCCGTCTGTGCTTATTTCCTTTAACCACATCCATCCATCAGTCTGCATATGACCCTTGAAATCACAAGGCAGAAACCATACTCATCCAGGATAAAAGCAGTATGAGATTATACAAGTGCACACATGCTGAAGCGTTCATTATCTACAGGTTTATATATATATATATATATATATATATATATATATATATATATATATACCCTCTCCACCCTTCTCTTCATCATGAGTGACAAACCTAAAAGATGTATCAGCCAGACAAGTGGTCATGCTATAGAGAAGCCTCTAATAGCTGTTTGATATATCTGATATCCAGCGTTAGTATCCAGATGATCTCATTACATAACTTAAAGCTCTGGTTGGCGGGTTCCCTTCTTTTTGCACGCTAGCTGAGGATGGGAGGGCAGAGGAACACAGATGGAGCACTTTGTGCTGACAAACATTTTAGGGTCTTTAACTTACAATATAAAATGCCTTGAGGTGACTATTGTTGTGAATTGGTGCTATATAAATTAACTTGAGTTGAATTGAACTGACAAAGCCTCAGGACCCAGGGCAAAATTAGACAAAAATAAAAAGAGGCAAGAGTGGAGGAAAGGGGGTGGGAAAGGGCTGCAGTGATCTAAACAGGAAAAGTGGGAGCAAGTGAGGACAGCAGTGGCATTGATGGAAGGAGGAGGAGGAGGAGGAAGTGAGATGAAAAAGGCTGGGGGAATTGAGACGGAAGGAGGGAAAAGATGAGGTAAGGTGAGAGGGGGGTGGGTACAGGATGGGGTTGTCCATGTTGAGGAGGATGAAGTGAAGATGGGAGTAAAGGTGGTCATGAGTCAGTGTGAGGATGAAGGAGGGGATGGAGAGAGGTCAGATTTGAAGGCAAAGCAGACTCTGATTTTTCATTGTTACGTGACTGTTCTTTCTCTTTGCCCTCAATACGAGCAGTGTGCGGCTTTTTCTTAAAAAGTGCAGTCTAATAATGCATTCAGCTTTTAGGCATTTTATTCAAAGCAGCTTCTGATGGGTGCAGTAGCCCAAAAAGCTTTAGCAGCAGGTCAGATGAAGGATAATTCTGCATTATTCTAACTTCAAGTTAATTGTTGATATCTGGAAGCACAGTGATGTTGTGCCAGGTTCATAAGCGCTTTGAGTGCTCAAAACAGAGTAGAAAAATGCTATGTAAGAACTAGTCCATTTGGTAGAAAAGATGAATGTGAACATAAAAATAACTGCCTGAAGTATGTGTTGTTACACATCTCTAAACTGTAATGTGTTTCACCAAAGCCTAAATAAAGTTTTCCTTTGCTAAATGAATTTTTGGGCTTTTTCATCTTACAACAGAGACCAGAAAGCAGGGAGAGAGAATCAAATGCAGGCTGCTGCATTCAGCCTTGTGGCATGTGGTCTGATGCTCAGCTTGTGAGCTGAACCTGCTCCCTGCTTTAACTTTTGCATCCATAGTCATTACTCTCTGGTAACAAGTTTGGTTAGCACTGGAAAATTTCCCCAAAACTTACCATAAAGTTCAAAAAGTCCAAAACAACATTAATAAAATTTGGGGTGGGGGACAACAGGTGTGTTCCTGTTGTCCCCCACCATCCTTACTCTTAAGTCCCACTTGTGCCAGCCCATCAAAAAATAAATAAATAAATAAATAAATTGTGGACAAGTGCCTGATAAACAGCTTCATAAGTGCAGCTCTTGCTACTCTCTTTCTGAGAGGAAAGACGAAGGTGAACGTATCCAAATTCAAATCCAGCGTGAAAAGGAGAGTAACATGGGCGATACCACACAGCACCAAATCATTCTGGGATAAGTGGTTTACCATAATGAGTGCACACAAGAGGATAGAAATTGGCTGAGCATCATAAAGGGTGTTAAGTCAATACATTTGCCTTCTTTGCTCTTTTTGCTTCTTTATAACTCCACTAACTCATTTAAGCTGTTTTTATATGTGTTAAATGTGAAAAATGTAGCGTAATAAATATAAAATAGTTAGTGTTTGTAGCTTATGTCCATAATTTTTTTAAAAACCATGCAATACTTGTCAGCGCAGAATGCTACATCTGTGTTCCTCTGTTCTCCCCTCCCATCCTCAGCTAGCAAGTGAAGAGAAGGGGACTTGCCAACCAGAAGTTATGTAATGAGATCATCTGGACACTAGTGCTACAGATATACGAAGCATTAGATGCTTCTCTATAGGATGTCCATTTGTCTGGCCAGGTTTAAAGGATTTCTTCATGTATGGGTCCTGGAGGGTTTAACGTAAACCTTGTACTAGTAAACCCAGCCTCACATTCAAAATTTCTCTTTTTTCAATATTTTTTCAATAAGCTGATAATGTTTGTTAAATCCTGCTGGTTTAACAATATTTTGGCTTCTTGTCATGTTAAAAACGATTAGCTTTTTTTAGTCTTGAAGTGTTTGTCGTCGCTTCCCTTCCTGAGAAGTGGTTTGAAGTTGTTCCTCATTCTTAGAGACTGCACAACCAGACAGCCTTCTTTTCACTGGACCTTTCCTCATTGGAGTCCTGTACTCTGTACTTAGTAATTTCTCTGTCTGGTCTAGTCTTAATACTTAAGGATTCCTTTAAAATGAAATGTTAAAAATATTGCACCTTTTTCAAATTTTGACCTACATGGATTCTTTTTCAATTTTCTTGTTTAAGATGCTTAAAGTGAAAAAGAAAATTTTTTTATGCAAAATTCCGATAGGTAACTGGTGAAATTCTCTGTGTTCCCCTGTGTTCGATGCAGATGAAGTTAGCTTAGCCACCATTTAGCTCTCCCCCACCAGATTGTCCCGAGCAGCTGGGAAATCCGCCCAGCTGGGTGACTCTGAGGAGGAAGCATAGCCCTAGCATTCCCCAATCAGCGACACACATTATAAGGAACAAACTCTGTTTTCAGAAACGTGACACTAGAGACACCATCAACCATTGTTGATTGTCTTCCAGGGGCCAGAGCAGGCAACACAGAAGGATCCCTGAAAATGTTGGCTACGGGTAAATTTGCTTTTCATAAAATAATAATTTGCAGTGGCAGTAATGACACCCAGTTACATAAATCGGAGGTCACTAAAGTTAATATTGAATCGGTGTGTAACTGCCAAAATTATGTTGGACTCTGTAGTTTCTCTGGGCCCCTCCCCAGTCGGACCAGGAGCAACATGTTTAGCCACATGTTCTCCTTAAATTGCTGGCTGTCTGAGTGGTGTTCAGAAAACAATGTGGGCTTTATAGATAATTGGGAAACTTTCTGGGGATAACCTGGTCTTGTTAGGAGAGAAAGGGCATCCATCCCACTTTGGATGGAGTAGCTCTCATTTCTAGAAATCTGGTCAAATTTATTAAACTCCCCCAAAACGAGAATGAGGAGGAGGAGTAGCAATTTCCACTCCAGCTTATTATTCAACCAAAGACCCAGATAGACTTTTAATTCATTTGAAAGCCTGACTCTTACATTGTCCACCCTAAATGGAAAATTAAAAAAACCTGCTTTATTTGTTATCTATCATCCACCTGGCCCTTACTCAGAGTTTCTGTCTGATTTCTCAGACTTTTTATCTGATTTAGTGCTCAGTTCAGATAAAATAATTATAGTGGGTGATTTTACCATCCATGTAGATGCTGAAAATGACAGCCTCAACATGAGCCCACCCACCACTTTAATCACACTCTGGATCTTGTTCTGACATATGGCATAGAAACTGAAGATTTAACAGTATTCCCTGAAAACACTATTTTGTCTGATCATTTCTTAATAATCTTTAAATTTACAATAATGGATTACACAGCAATGGGGATTAAATTTCATTACAGTAGGAGTCTTTCTGAAAGTGCTGTAACTAAGTTCAAGGATATAATTCCTCCAGTTTTATTTTCAATGGCATTTACCAACACAGTGCAGAGCAGCTATCTAGACTCTACTACCATTGAGGTAGATTATCTTGTTAGTAGTTTTTACGTCCTTGCTGCATATGACTGGATACCGTGGCTCCTCTAAAAAAGAAAGCCTCAAATCAGAAGTGCCTGACTCTGTGGTATAACTCACAAATGCGCAGCTTAAAGCAGGTAACCCATAAGCTGTAAAGGAAATAGCATCTCACTAATTTAGAGTTGGTCTGCGATTCCGAGGATATGATGCAGCGAAAAGGAGTAAACTGGTGAAACAGGAGAGGACAAGGTTACAGGCAGGTAAACGAGACTACTACATGAAAGACTAGCTTGCTGGATTACCAACATGGAGGTTGTGATGAGTCTGTGTCTCAGCCACTCCTAAATACTCCAGGCCTTGATTGATAACCAGCCACAAGTGTGCACCTTGGCCACAGCCGCAAAGGTGGGAACACAACCACCTGCCCACCGGACCACCTGGAAACAGCGATACACACCCACATACCACACAGCCCACCCCGACCCACGACAGCCCTCTTGCACTTGTGCAGTATCTCAAGTTCAAGAACATCCTATCTCTGTGATACTTCTCGGCTGGACTATTGTAATTCATTATTACCAGGTTGTCCTAAAAGCTCCCTGAAAAGCCTTCAGCTGATCCAAAATGTTGCTGCATGAGTACTTCCAGGGACTAGAAAGAGAGAGCAGATTTCTCCCATATTGGCTTCCTGTTAAATCCAGAATTGAATTTAAAATCCTGGTTCTCACATCTTAAAGACCTCATAGTACCATATAACTTAAAACTTAAAACTTTCCTTTTTGATCAAGCCTATAGTTAGGGCTGGATCAGGTGACCCTGAACCATCCCTTAGTTATGCTGCTATAGGTCTAGGCTGCTGGGGGGGTTCCCATGATGCACTGATTGTTTCTTCTTCATTCACCTCTTTTCACTGTCTCTGTTTATACACCGCTCTCTTCCATAGTGTCTTTAGTCCTGGCTCCCTCCCTGGCACTATATAAATAAAAGTGAATTGAACTGAAGTTCTGTTATTTTTTTTTTCATTTTGTCTGTGGTGCCATCAGGCAAATTCTGACATTTCCCACAAATGGACTGCTGCACTTCCCTGGGTGGTGCCTTTAATGTGTAAATGACAGATTAATTAGCTAGTTAGTTTTGAAAGAATGGTGAAATAGCTGTGGAGGTAAGCGTGCCCATGGGAGGAATTTTTTGTTCCGCTGGAAGCTAGATATGATGGCTTATTACAAACACTGTCTGAAATTTTTATCCAATCAAGTTTTCAGCCATTAATAATCAATAGGAAGCATATTTACTGAGCATGTGATGTTAGATACACCCATGGGTGGATGCAGTTAACATTCGAGGAGGTTAGTGTGAGATGAATTACAACATGTGGGCAAATTAGGCCAGTCAGTTACCAGTTCAAGAGGTGTCACATTCTGCTTCCTCATTTTACAGAGGAGATGGTACATAGTCCTCATAGACAGTCATACTTATTTAAATGCAGTGCAATAAAACATCACTTTCTAAATATGTTTGATCTTAGGTAAATATTTTGAGAAAACATTTTAATGAATCTTTGTATAACAGAAAAACTACAGGTATCAAAATTAAAGCTGCTAGAATTATTTTTTTTTTTACATTTTTTGACATGGTCCAAACAACACCTCCTAACTTAAATATTATCACAGCACACCACAACCTGGAGGAAGCTATTGCTTTTATGACACAGTTATCAAGTATAAAGTTATGAAATATCAAAGTCAAAGACACATTCCAGTTTAAATTTATTTATTTTATTCAAAGTGTTCAGGAAGTATAGTTCAGTCCTCCTAACTGCATGCAAATATTGCATTGTGGTTGGTATTTAGCGTACTTATTTTATTCTACTTTCATTGTTTAAAATCACTGATTAATTTTTACGTTTATTGTGCGACCACCAATAAGAATAAATTCCAGGAGTGTTATTACATTCTCAAGCAAGCAAGCTAATATCATCCCTATAGCTGTACTTTAGCTTTGATGCAGGAAACTGGTTGCTTTGCAAAGTTGCCAATGACAATCTGTCCATGATACAATGGCTGTGGGAGTTTGAATTAACACTAGAACCATCAAGGGGGTCATTTTGAACCTTTGGCATTTAAAAAATCATGTAACTGTTAAATTAAAATGCCATGCTCTCATATTTCATGGCTTTAACTAAAATGGGTTTATTCACCATATAATGAATTTTGAGGTTTGTGGAATGAAGAGAAAAAAAATCTATCTTGACTTATTTCTAGAACCTCTGTGGATAGCATTTTGACCCCCAGAAATTAATATAAAACAACAATTATGGCATGCTGGGTTGCCTAGCAACACATATCGTTTACACCCATTTTGATATGAAGGCTGCAGCACGGTGGCGCAGTGGTTAGTACTGCTGCCTCACAGCTAGAATAACATCTGGAAGGCCTGGGTTTGATTCCACCTTGGCCCAGGCCTCTCCCTCTCTCTGTGTGGAGTTTGCATGTTCTCCCCGTGCTTGCGTGGGTTTCCTCCGGGTACTCCGGTTTCCTCCCACATTCCAAAGACATGCGCTTACTGGGGTTAGGTTAATTGGCTACACTAAATTGCCCATAGGTGTGAATGAGAGCATGAACGTGAGTGTGAAAGGGTGTTTGTCTCTCTGTGTTGGCCCTGCGACAGGCTGGCGACCTGTTCAGGGTGTACCCTGCCTCTCGCCCTATGACAGCTGGGATAGGCTCCAGTCTCCTTGCGACCCTGAACAGGATGAGCGGAAGCGAATGGATGGATGGATGGATGAATAGCTGCTATAACATGAGGTAGAGGTAACTAGATCTGATTGATAAAGAAATATACTGGGGACTGGAAAAGGTTAATAGCTACTGTAGGACTGAATGGGTCGCTGTTGGGATGTTGAGCCAGGGCGGAGTGCGACAGGTGTGTGTGTGATGGAACGCGTAGAAAGCCCCGAAAATTGTTGGTTGTGCACAGCAAAAAGGGAACCATAGCTGTACTGAGCAGAAAGTCCAGAGCACTAATTTGAGCAAATGAAGACTGAAATCCGGAGCAGAGCAGCTGAAATGGGTGGGCTATGGTCTGAGCAGGAGAGGTGAGGAGGTGGAGGACTGCAGATTGAGGTGGAGCAGTGTGGACAGTGGATGCGAGGCTGCAGGTCTGATGGAGCCAAGGCACATATGGATGGTTGTATTTTTACAATAATTAATCTATTAAAATGTGCTTAAAATGTACTTCTTATTTCTTATTCAACTGTGTGGTGAATTTTAAAATGTTGGCAATGAGCTGTTTAAATAATAAATTGTTTATTTTAGCATAAGTAGTACCACATTATCTAAAATTCATTTTAAACCTTTCCATAATGTTCTACAATAATTAAATTATTAAGGTGCATTAGGTATTGTGTGGTTTGTTGTACCCTTTGTTTATTAGTGAACTCTAATATATATTTTAACTTTATGATCTGGAATGACATAATCAAATTCATTCATTCATCTGAATTCATTTGTAAAAGGAATAAAATTCATTTTTATTATGTCCTGATATGCAAAACCTTCATACTGGAAGAGACTGTACTTTCTTTTTTCCATGACATTTTGACCTCCTCCAACTGCTGTAATAGTAGTTAAGTAATTTATTGAAAAAGCTAAGTTTTAAATGTTCATCTAATTTTTCTAATTATAAACAAGACTTGACAAAATAAGATTAAATTTTAGGGGTTTTATTAATTTTTAAAATGGTTTAGATTATTTCACTACAGGTATTTCTTTTAACCATGATTGTAGTTAGTTTTGAAACTAAGGTCATAAAGGCCTGTTTTCCAGCTATTATATCACAACTACTGTGACAGTCAGCTTTGCATTTTATAAGCATGCAAATATGACAGCATCTGTCATACAGCTACTTTTCCCAAGAGTCTCAAGAGAATAAGATCCAGCTAAAAGTGAATGAAAAAAATAACAGTTTTATTTGTAGTACCTTAACAACAGAGGTTACAAAGTTCTTTCACAGACAAGCAAAAGCAGGAAACACAGAAGGTAAATTAAGACATACAGACTGTGATGTCAAAAGAAGTGAGACAAAATTAAGGTCAGGAAGAAAAATGTTGCTTGAAATATTTTAGACACAAGAATGAAAGCCCTGAAAACGATTATTCACATCAGACATATGTCATTTGACTTTTGTGGATTAATGCTAATGTTTTAATGTCAGTTTTCAGTGAGACAGCTGCTTAGAACACAGTGTCACTCTTTCATGTTTCTCTATTTCAAGCTCTCTATCCCTTGTACCTCCACTGTTATCCACAAACACACACGAACCTACACACCCACACGGGACTGTGTCTAATTCAGCTGCATCTGGGTCAGCCTGTGTGAACAGAGAGCAACACTTCCCAAATCTGAGACAGGCACAAACAGCCTCTCTCTTCCTTTTCCATCCATACATTTGTTCCGGCTGTGCAATACTCTCTCAATCATCCCCTCCATGGAGTGGTCACTATGCTCTCATCTTGTTTCTTCTTCCCTCCATTTTGGTGGCACTCAGCTATCATTTTGGTATGTCCCCCAGTAGCTGTAACCCTTTTGCCCTTCCTAGCATCCCAGCCATGCAGCACCCTTACTCATTCTCACTTTCCCTGTATTATTGTCAGTCTTCTGAATCCTGTTCTCAGTCTTTGCTCAAGCACAGCTTTCCTGTTTGCTGACTTATTTATTTGCTGTTCTGCCTCATTGCCTCATCGCATATCTGCCTCATTTTGTCTCACTGAAATAAGGTAACCTACTGTGTTTGCCCAGACGCACTTCATTCAGCCCAACCAAACTGACTTTTAATTGCAGATTATGGCTTAGACCTCACAGAGCTAATTACCAAGTGCTTTGCTAGCTTGCCACTAACCTTATCAGAAAAATAAAATAATGAGAATGGTGAATAATTTAAAACAGTGAAAGTGTATCGAGGGGATGTATCGATTTATGTGATAATTCTCAGTGGGTTTCTTACTACAAGCAACACCCTTCACATTAAACACTCATTTGATGACCTGAAACTATCAGTGCAGCTTAGGATTTTTCTAACAGACAGGCTTAAATCTAAAGTATAATTCATTGAAGTCAGCTGTATATATTGGTAAAAATGCTTCTGTCTGAACTCTGTGAGAACGGCAAACATTTCAGGTACAAAAAGATTAACTTCTCCCCTTTGCTGTGGATGGATGAACTCGATGTGCTCTTGTGCACAATTTATCAGTGTTATTTAAAAACACATCCACATGTAGCCTTTGGTGAGTGGCAGTGTTTTTCACTTTGCGGGAAAATACACACTACTGTGTAGTAATCTGCTGTAAAATGAAGCAAGTACACCAAGGTAGTTGGTCAGGATGAGAATTATACCCAATTCATCATGAAGGAAGTGTGTGTGTGTGTGTGTGTGTGTGTGTGTGTGTGTGTGTGTGTGTGTGTGTGTGTGTGTGTGTGTGTGTGTGAGATGAATGAAATAGAATATGAGGAGCAAGTGGCCTGCTGGTGTTCATTAAGGACTGCAATTTATGGATTTCTTGCTCTCTTTTGCTTTTTTATTGCAGCTGCTTCATTCTCTCTCTTCCTTTCTGTTCTCTGATCATCATCTGATGGTCATAAAGCACTTCATTATAGGAACTGCTTTTTATGTCACTGAGTCCAGATTTGATAGATGATGAAGAAGAAGGTACTTTCAGCTGCTCCCTTATTCACGGTCACTACAGTAGTTAGCTCTACATCTTTAATTTGGCCAGATGCCATGCCTGATGCAACTCCAAAGGGATTTGCATCTCCTTCTGGGGTCAAATCAGGATTTTTTGCTTGTTAGCCAAACTTTTGATGGCTTTCTGTTTTTTTTTTTTGTTTGTTTTTGTTTTTTTGTCACAGGCTGAGTAGCTAATGGGACTCATCTTGTCTCTGGGTTGGATTGCTGCAAACCTGTTCTGCCCTATTCTCTGCTGAATGGTGTCTAAGTGTACACTTTTGTTACTCAGTCTACTATAACATTGCAGCTACAGCTGTGAGGTACTTGAGCTCCACTCTGCTATCAAACTCAACTAGGAAGATTACAATTCAAAACTGCAATGAGGAAAACCAATGAGAATTAAATTACTCTTTAATGTGAAAGCATGTGATAGCACTCTTAATAACACCTAAGAATCGGCACTGTTATTTTGCTCTAGTGGTTTTTGCAGCACACTGAGTATCTACCTGATATGGGAAAGAATGTTACAGGAGAAGGGCATTCCAGCCCGAAACGTTACTTCTTTTAAATACTGATGGATTAAAAATTCTCAAGGGGCTTTTTGGTGTGCGGACCTCCTCCTTTTTCAAAGAATGTTACAGGGCCAGCAGGTTAAGTTTTCAGGTTCTGTTTTTGAAGCAAGAAAACCTCATTAAAATTTGTATCTGTCCTAATACCTGAAGTCTAAATCTGTGACGGATTTTAGTTTTATGTATTACTGATTTCTCGTTTCGGCACTCTTCTCCTTGGATTAACATTGTCTCTGTCACTGTGGCCAGGAATCTGAGTGATTATCTGACTAAAGGATTCTAGTTGGCACCAGTTATACTAGCTTGTTAAACACATTTTTAATCACCCGTGTACCTCACTGGTTCACTGCTGGGTAACGCAGCCAACAGTCACTACCCAGGGATGCCACAACTACTCCCATTGTTGCTTGCTAAAGCCTGTAATGGTTGTTGTAAACTGTGAATTTAGATTGATTCTATGTGGGTGAAATAAACCGATTTCATAACCACTTTCTGAATCTGCATGTGGATGTTAACCTACAAGGAAAGAAGGCTGCTGGTGCTCGCATTGCTAATGTCAGCAACGCTTTAAATATTGATTTAGACTTATTAATTTAAATTTAAATGTCCATTTCATCAGTTATTATTGTAGTATCTAGGAACACTTTTATTCTTTTCCACAGATTCTTGCCAGAGGGCTCAATGGTGACACAGCAGGGCTGAAAGAGGAAAATGTGCCAATGAAGATGACAGACTGGCAGTTTAAGTATTACCCTCTTTAGTAGTAACTTTCTACTGGCAAAAAGTGTATACATTTATTGGCTCATCTTTATAAACTGGATTAAACGCAATGCTGCCGGACTTCGCTTTGTTTACTACTGGCATTTGCCATTTTTCACAACTCACTGAGCTCAGGAGAGACTTCTGTCTGGTGCCATTTTTGTTTATTGCACTAAAATAAGTGACCTTAAAAATCATACGATTGGGAAACCAAGTACACTGAGATACCTGTAATAAGCCAAATTAGGTTCAGGTATTAGGTAGTGATGTTTCATGTCACAGTTGCCTTTCCAGTTGAATTCAGTCCTAATTTATCAACACATATGTGGACCTAGTGGGTGACAGTTTAAAAAAAAAAAGTATTTTGGGATAAAACATTTAGTATGACAATGACACTGACAATGACAATGGTAGTTTGATTTATATAACACATTTTGTTACATGAAAACTCTGTGTGCTTAAGACAGAAGATAAAAACATAAAAAAGGTTTTGAGACATCCAGCAGTTAATGTCATCAATGCAGGTCATTGGTGGGTACAAATGAGTTTCTGTATCTCTTCAATTTACAATGGAGAGAGAGGAGACTGATGTTTTTTGTTCCCTTAAGATGTTATAAAGTGGGAGATCTTTAGTGTGCAAACTCTCTGTGAATCACTATTGATCTTTAGGTCATTGATAACTTTAGGTCTCTCTCTTCCAAGTCCCTATTAGTAAATGATTTAATAATTGATCAACATATTGATTTATTCTGCCTTACAGAAACCTGGTTACAGCAGGATGAATATGTTAGTTTAAATGAATCAACACCCCCGAGTCACAGTAACTGTCAGAATGCTCGAAGCACAGGTCGAGGAGGAGGATTAGCTGCAATCTTCAATTCCAGCTTACTAATTAATCAAAGACCCAGACAAAGTTTTAATTCTTTTGAAAGCCTGACTCTTAGTCTTGTCCATCCTAATTGGGAAACTCAAAAACTTGTTTTATTTGTTATTATCTATCGTCCACCTGGTCCTTACTCAGAGTTTCTGTCTGATTTCTCAGACTTTTTATCTGATTTAGTGCTCAGTTCAGATAAAATCATTATAGTGGGTGATTTTAATTCAATTCAATTCAATTCAATTTTATTTATATAGCGCCAAATCACAACAAACTGTTGCCTCAAGGCACTTTGTATTGTGGGTAAAGACCCTACAATAATACAGAGAAAACATCCATGTAGATGCTGAGAATGACAGCCTCAACACTGCATTTAATCTATTGTTAGAGTCAATTGGCTTCTCTCAAAATAAAGGAGCCCACCCACCACTTTAATCATACTCTGGATCTTGTCCTGGCATATGGCATAGAAACTGAAGACTTAACAGTATTCCCTGAAAGCCCCCTCCTGTCTGATCATTTCTTAGTAACATTTACATTTAATTTAATGAATTACACAGCAGTGGGGAATAAGTTTTATTACAGTAGAAGTCTTTCTGAAAGTGCTGTAACTAAGTTTAAGGATCTAATTCCTTCATTATTATGCTCTTCAGTGCCATGTGCCAACACAGTGCAGAGCAGCTATCTAAACTCTGCTCCCAGTGAGGTTGATTTTACATCCTCACTGCGTACGACTTTGGATACTGTGGCTCCTCTGAAAAGGAAATCCTCAAATCAGAAGTGCACAGCTTAAAGCAGATAACCCGAAAGCTGGAGAGGGAATGGCGTCTCACTAAATTAGAAGATGCTTATTTAGCCTGGAAAAAGAGTTTGTTGCTCTATAAAAAAAGCCCTCCGTAAAGCTAGGACATCTTACTACTCATCATTAATTGAAGAAAATAAGAACAACCCCAGGTTTGTTTTCAGCACTGTAGCCAGGCTGACAAAGAGTCAGAGCTCTGTAGAGCCGAGTATTCCTTTCACTTTAACTAGTAGTGACTTTATGGATTTCTTTACAAATAACATTTTAGACATTAGAGAAAAAATTATTCATAACCATCTCAAAGATTTATCTTCATGTTCGGCTGCTTTCAGCACTGCTGGTATTTATTTAGACTCTTTCACTCCAGTTGATCTTTTGGAGTTAACTTCAATAGTTACTTCCTCCAAACCAGCAACATGTTTGTTAGATCCCATTCCAACTAGACTGTTCAAAGAAGTCTTTCCAATTATTGATGCTTCTATCTTAAAAATGATCAATCTGTCTTTATTAGTTGGCTATGTACCACAGGCCTTCAAGGTGGCTGTAATTAAACCTCTACTTAAAAAGCCATCACTGACCCAGCTGTCTTAGCTAATTATAGGCCAATCTCCAACCTTCCTTTTCTCTCAAAGATTCTTGAAAGAGTAGTTGTAAAACAGCTAACTGATCATCTGCAGAGGAACGGTTTATTTGAAGAGTTTCAGTCAGGTTTCAGAATTCATCACAGTACAGAAACAGCATTAGTGAAGGTTACAAATGATCTTCTTACAGCCTCTGACAGTGGACTCATCTCTGTGCTTGTCCTGTTGGACCTCAGTGCATCTTTTGATACTGTTGACCATAACATTTTATTACAGAGATTAGAACATACTATAGATATTAAAGGTACTGCACTGCAGTGGTTTCAGTCATATTTATCTAATAGACTCCAGTTTGTTCATGTAAATGGGGAGTCTTCTTCACACACTAAGGTCAGTTATGGAGTTCCACAGGGTTCTGTGCCAGGACCAATTCTATTTACATTATACATGCTTCCCTTAGGCAGTATTATTAGAAAGCATTGAATCAATTTTCATTGTTATGCAGATGATACTCAGCTTTACCTATCAATGAAGCCAGATGATGCACATCAATTAGTTAAACTGCAGGAATGTCTTAAAGACATTAAGACCTGGATGACCTCTAATTTCCTGCTTCTAAATTCAGGTAAAACTGAAATTCTTGTACTTGGCCCCACAAAACTTAGAAACATGGTGTCTAACCAGATACTTACTCTGGATGGCATTACTTTGGCCTCCAGTAACACTGTGAGAAATCTTGGAGTAATTTTTGACCAGGATATGTCCTTCAATGCACATATTAAACAAATATGTAGGACCGCTTTTTTGCATTTGTGCAATATTTCTAAAATTAGAAACATCCTTTCTCAGAGTGATGCTGAAAAGTTAATCCATGCATTTATTATTTCTAGGCTGGACTATTGTAATTCATTATTATCAGGCTGTCCTAAAAGCTCCCTGAAAATCCTTCAGCTGATCCAAAATGCTGCAGCTAGAGTACTGACAGGGACTAGAAAGAGAGAGCAGATTTCTCCCATATTGGCTTCTCTTCATTGGCTCCCTGTTAAATCTAGAATAGAATTTAAAATCCTTCTCCTCACATACAAGGTCTTGAATAATCAGGCCCCATCTTATCTCAAAGACCTCATAGTCCCATATCACCCCCAATAGAGCACTTCGCTCTCAGACTGATGGCTTACTTGTGGTTCCTAGGATACTTAAGAGTAGAATGGGAGGCAGAGCCTTCAGCTTTCAGGCGCCTCTTCTGTGGAACCAGCTTCCAGCTTGGATTCGGGAGACAGACACCCTCTCTATTTTTAAGATTAGGCTCAAAACTTTCCTTTTTGATCAAGCTTATAGTTAGGGCTGGATCAGGTGACCCTGAACCATCCCTTAGTTACGCTGCTATAGGCCTAGGCTGCTGGGGGGGTTCCCACAAAAGACTGTTTCTTTTCATTCACCTTATTAACTTTGTTTATACTCCACTCTGCATTTAATCATTAATTGTTATTAATCTCTGGCTCTCTTCCACAGCATGTCCTTTCTCTCCCCTCAGCCCAACCGGTCGCGGCAGATGACTGCCCCTCCCTGAGCCTGGTTCTGCTGGAGGTTTCTTCCTGTTAAAAGGGAGTTTTTCCTTCCCACTGTCGCCAAGTGCTGCTCATAGGGGGTCGTTTTGACTGTTGGGTTTTCTCTGTATTATTGTAGGGTCTTTACCCGCAACACAAAGCACCTTGAGGCGACTGTTTGTTGTGATTTGGCGCTATATGAATAAAATTGAATTGAATTGAATTAGCAAGAGCTATTTCTGTTTTTGGATCTGAACCCTGATTGTACTTAACATAAAGACTGTGAGTTGAAAGGTATTCATTCAATTGTTTGTAAATAATTAAAAAATATATTTTACTGAGTAATAAGACATTAGAAATAGGTCTATAATTATTAATTACTGAGTTATTTTTCTTGAGTAATGGTATGATTACAGAAAATGGTAGGAAAATGCCAGTCTGTAGAGAGCTGGTGATAATATTTACTAATTGATCTGTAATACAGATTTGAATAGTTTGGTGTATATAAGATCTTACATCTAATAGTAGAAGCTTTGTTCTTGAGGAAAGAAGCAAATTCATCGCACTTATTTGGTGAAAGAAATTCAGTTGTTTTGGTTTCAGCAGGATTAAGTAATTTATCAACGAATGAAAATAAAAATGCTGAATTAGACTGGTTATTGTTAATCAGTTGTGAGATTGTCTGGCTGATTTGATTTCATTGCTGTAACAGTAAAGTGCATTTTTATTGATTTCAAAATTTATTTGTAGCTTATTTTTTCTATATTTTCTCTCAGCTCTCCTGAAGATTGTTTTTGCCACATCTTTACCTTTTAACTGTTTTTCCAGGATGTTGTTGGTGGATCACATATATGAATAGCAATATGGTCAGTAATTTGAGAAACTGCATCATTTCATCACACTATGACAAGAACAAAAATGTGCACTTTGAAAATTCACTAATATGTCAGCCATGCTGGCATTGATGTGTCGCTTATTGATAGATTGGTTGGTATTTGTTTTGACAGACAAATAAACTTCTGAAAATATGCAATAAGATCAGATACAGCAACATCTTTGTGAAGCTAAACTGTCGTTAGTGTGTGATGTTTCAATCAGCTTTATGTTACCAGTATTGTGAAGCCAGCCAGTATGCTAATTTGTTGTTTACTATGTTGCCATATATATGTACAAGAGAAGTGTTGTTGTGGTCAGGTTCCTCAGATCAGAGCTTGTCACATGGGGTCTGCAGGGTGTTGAGGATCTGTAAAGTGTCATTGTGGGGTGAATGAGATGTCAGCACTTTATGATTTTACTGTTTTGTTTTAACAATGTCCCTTTAGTGGACCAGTGAGCTGCAGGTGTGAGTCATTCAAAGCTTTTATTCTCCCATTGTATGAGTGTGTGGGTGACAAGTCCACACTTTTGTCATTGAATGCCAGCATTAACCCAGCAGGAGGCCCCCAAACACACACATACACGTACCTATTCACAGAACTCTGACAGACTTGGATTGGCTCTGATTGGTCTCAAATGAGGACAATGGTACTGGGGTATTGCTTGTCTTTTTGCATCAATTACACAATGTGACTGTTACAGTAGAAATCCCTTAGTTTGCATTGTTCACTCCATAAAGACAACCAAATCCAAAGTTCTGTTGTATACCCTTTCCATGTTTCAAGCCGTTCATGATCTTGTTATTGAAATAATGTTTAAAAAGGTGGAGTTATAGAATATAGAATAGAATAGAATGCCTTTATTGTCATTATACAGGATGTACAATGAGATTGGAGGACCACTCCTGTTCAGTGCCATGTAACAGAAAATCAAACTCTCTAAAATAAAAATATTATGAAAATATTATAATCTAGTATGATCAATATAATCAAGAGATATACAGAAATAAACAATGTGTAAAATATACAAAAAATAGCATGTATAAAAATATATACATACATTGGTGCATCTGTACATTGTAAGAAAAGTAAATATGTGTATACATATAATAATGAAGATGATGAATATTGCACTTGGTGAATGAATATTGCACTAGTGAATGAATACTGGATATTACACAATATAGGAATGTCAGATATTGTTGAGTATGAATAATATAATATTGCACAGTTACAGTGGGTGAGTGTGTGAGTTCAGGGTGGTGATTGCTCTGGCGAAGAAACTGTTCTTGAGTCTGTTTGTTCTGGCTTTGATGCACCTGTAGCGCCTGCCAGAGGGCAGCAGGTCAAACAGGTCAAAGCCAGGGTGTGAGCTGTCCTTGATGATGTTCCTGGCTCTGCTGATGCAGCGGGAGGTGTAGATGTCCATCAGGGAGGGGAGAGGGCAGCCAACGATTCTTTGTGCTGTCTTGACTACCCTCTGAAGCCTGACCCTGTCTGCCTCAGTGCAGCTGCCGTACCATACTGTGATACAGTACGTCAGCAGGCTCTCAATGGATGAGCGGTAGAAGGTCAGCAGCAGGTTTGAGTCCAAGTTGTTCTTCCTGAGGACCCTCAGGAAGTGAAGTCGCTGCTGAGCCTTCTTGATAACAGCTGTGATGTTATCTGACCAAGAGAGATCAGCAGAGATGAGGACACAAAGAAACCTGAAGGTGTGGACCCTCTCCACATGCTCGCCGTTGATGTAGAGGGGAGCTGGGTCAGTCCTGTGCTTCCTGAAGTCGATGATGATCTCTTTGGTTTTCATGGTGTTCAGTACCAGGTTGTTCTCTGAACACCAGGCTGTCAACTTCAAGACCTCCTCTCTGTAAGCTGCCTCATCTCCCTTCGAGATGAGTCCGACCACTGTGGTGTCGTCAGCAAATTTGACGATGAGGTTGTTATTGTGGGCCGGACTGCAGTCATGGGTGTAGAGGCAGTACAGGAGGGGACTCAGCACACAGCCCTGTGGGGAGCCAGTGCTCAGTGTGCGGGTGGAGGAGAGATGGGGGCCAAGTCTCACAGTCTGGGGCCGGTTGGTTAAGAAGTCCTTGATCCAGGAACATGTGAGAGGGGGGAGGCCCAGGGTGTGCAGTTTGGTGGTGAGAATGTCCGGGATGATTGTGTTGAACGCTGAGCTGTAATCCACAAAGAGCATGCGAGCGTAGCTCTGCTGCTGCTCCAAGTGGCTCAACACAGAGTGGAGAGCTACAGCGATGGCGTCCTCTGTGGATCTGTTTGCTCGATATGCAAACTGATGGGTGTCGAAAGTGGGGGGCAGATGGTCTTTGATGTGCTGGAGAACCAGCCTCTCAAAGCACTTCATGATTACCGGTGTGAGGGCCACAGGGCGGTAATCATTTAGGCTGGTGACAGATGACCTTTTGGGCACGGGGATGATTGTGGCTGTTTTTAGGCAGGGGGGGATGACTGCTTGGGCCAGGGAGCGGTTGAAAATCCTGGTGAGAATCAGGGTGAGCTGGTGGGCACACGCTCTGATCACCTTGCCAGGTACTCCGTCTGGTCCGGTAGCCTTCCTGGGGTTCACTGCCAGGAGCACGCGCCGTACCTCATGCTCCTGGACAGTGAGTGGGGTGCAGCCTGGTGGGGGGGGCAGGACTGGAGCAGATGGGTGGTCCTGAGGCATCTCAAAGCGAGCAAAGAAACAGTTAAGTTCCTCTGCTAGTGACACACTCAGGTCACCTGCAGTCACATCACAGCCTCTGAAGTTTGTGATGTTCTGAATGCCCTGCCACACCTCCCGTGTGTTATTGCTGGACAGATGGGACTCTATTCTCCTCCTGTAGTCCGTTTTGGCTTTTTTAATTCCTCTTTTCAGGTCAGCTCGAGCAGCACTGTACAGAGCTCTGTCGCCTGACCTGAAGGCAGCATCACGGGTTTTGAGGAGTGAACGGACCTGGCTGTTCATCCAGGGTTTCTGGTTAGAGTGGTTGGCACAAAAGTTCATTGAAGCAAATTATGACTTCATGAACCTGATAATATAATATTTTGTATTCTTTTCATAGGTTACATAAAAGTGGACTTAGAACTGGGTGCATTTCAAATCAGAATGAGGACTTAATAATTGTTTAGAAATGCAGTGAGAATAATGCCACACTAGCTTCATATGTGCATGTGAGTGTGAGAGAGAGAGAGACTGAATACCAGAGATACTGAGTGTGCACACGCTGACACTTCATGGAAAACACTGTGCTGTTGAGCTGATAATTAAGTGGCCCCTTGGCTTATTCAGCAGCATTCAAACAGCATTCAAACTTCACTGTGTTATTGGACTGTGAGTGAACCCAAATGAACGTTAGATGACGGTGGTAAAATGTATTGTCATGCTTGATCACCAGCATGGCATATTGAGCAACTTTATTTGAATCTATAAATTTGTAGTAATTTGATGAATTGCAAATTTGTCTAAGAATAAGGGCCATCATTGCTCACTGTTAGTCCCTGTTAGTAAATAATAAAAAAAAAATCAATATATTAATTGGTGCTGCGACTCCAAATTTTTCTTCAAATTTGACATAAGTGACTTGCAAAAGTATTCATACCCCTTGAACCTTTCCATATTTTGTCACATTACAACCACAAACATAAATATATTTCACTGGAATTTAATGTGAAATACCAACACAAAGTGGTACACAATTGTGAAGTGGAAAGAAAATTATACATGATTCAAAATATTTTTTACAAATAAAATACAGCCACTGTATGACCAAAAAACACAATACAAAACTACAACAACCCGAGAAACTATACTATAAGAAAAACTAAGAAACACAATCAGAAAATACAACAAAAACAGAACCTCATGCAAAAAACACAAAACAGTGGGCCAATGGCCCAGGACCATGACACATACTGTACTAAGGTTAATTATGGAGTTCCACAGGGTTTTGTGCTAGGACCAATTTTATTTACATTGTACATGCTTCCCATAGGCAGTATTACTAGAACGCGTAGCCTACATTTTCATTGCTATGCAGATGGCACTAAGCTTTATCTATCCAGGTGACACACACCAGTTAGTCAAATTGCAGGAATGTCTTAAAGACATAAAGATATAAAGGTTTTCTAACTTCCTGCTTTTAAATTCACAGAAAACTGTGGTTATTGTACTCGGTCTTTAAAAATTTGAAATATGGTGTCTAAACAGATATTTACTTCAGATGGTATTACCTTGGCCTCCAGTAACACTTTGGGAATTTTGGAGTCATTTTTGACCAGGATATGTCCTTCAGTGCACATATTAAACAAATATGTAGGACTGCTTTTTTGCCTTTGCGCAATATTTCTAAAATTAGAAACATCCTGTCTTAGCATGATGTTGAAAAACTAGTTCATGCGTTAATTACTTCAAGGCTAGACTATTGTAATTCATTACTATCAGCTTGTCCTACAATCTCCCTGAAAAGCCTTCAGTTGATCCAAAATGCTGCAGCGAGAGTACTGACAGGGACTAGAAAGAGAGAGCATATGTTAAACCCAGAATCTAATTTAAAATCCTTCTCTTCAAATACAAGGTCTTGTATAATTACGCCCATCTTAACTTAAATACCTCAAATTTTTGTCCTCTGACTCTCTCTCTCTCTCTCTCTCTCTCTCTCTCTCTCTCTCTCTCTCTCTCTCTCTCTCTCTCTCTCTCTCCATTCTCTTCTCTTTCCCCTCACCCCCAACCAATCCCAGCAGATGGCTGCCCCTCCCTGAGCTTTGTTCTGTCAGAATTTTCTTCCTTCTTAAAGGGAGTTTTTTTCTTCCCACTGTCACCAAGCAAGTGCTTGCTTAGTAGGGGTCATCTGATGGTTGGGACTTCTTTCTAATGTTGTAGGATCTTTACCTTACAAGTAAAGCAGCTTGAGGTGACTGTTGTTGTGAATTGGTGTTATATGAATTGAATTGAATTGAATTGAATTGAATTGAATTGAATTGAATCGAATCGAATCGAATCGAATCGAATCAGTAACCCGCAGGAACAGTTTTCACATGTTCAGAATCAAATCACATGGACACATAGAAAAACACATTAAGAAGTCCACTTATGATGGATGAGCAAATCTAACCAAGGGCCAGTGAGTCTGTCTTTGGGCCCTGCAAGCTATTAGATCTAGCTGTGATTAAACATTAGGAGCTATTTTCTATCTCTCACTCTTTGTTGCTCTCGCTCTAATCTTCCTCTCGCTCATCAGTGCTCCCTTGCTCCCCAAATACGCCCTGGCTAATTCATCACCCGGCTCAAAGCCTTTTTTAGCACTCGCCGTGTGTATTCTGGGATCCTCGCTTGGCTCAGAGAGACAGATGAAAGGGGAAGAGTTGAAGAGAGGGGTCCATCCCAGAGGATGAGTGTGATCATTGTAAAAAATTCTCTAGATCTGGTCTCGTCTCCTTTCTTTCACTTCCTTTGTTATTCCTTGTATCCTTACTTCCTTCATGTCCTCTTCATGTCCTCTTTCTCTTCTCTAGTCTCTTGTTCCTCCTATTAGGCTCATTGTCTGACAGTGTGCTCGTAATTACTGTTGACACACGGCTCAGTTCAAGGCCATTGCTGTGAGATTTCCTGCAGCTTGGGGGATTAGATTTAATGCTCTGAACCACTGTCTATGCAAAACAGTAAACTCTTTTATACTGTTTTGCATAGATAGACTCACACCTACAACACTGGAAAATAGTGTTTTCATTAGAAATCCATATATGCAGAACCAATATAAAGAAGCCTCTTAGATGAGAGGTGAGACATCTTTACAAACCAAAAATAAGCCCGACTGCCTTCATTTCAAGTGTTTAAGACTACCGTGACCTCAATGATTGAGAACATACACAAACATACCTGAATCTGCTGCTGTTCCACCTCTCTTTTATGCAGTAGTTCCAGCACCTTAAGCATTTACAATAGAAAAATAGGTATTATCACATTCTCACAATTTTTAACTTACCACAGTGTCAGTTATTTTGACTATGTCAAAAATAAGATGCACACATTTATCTATTTAGTTCAGGTATGTTGAATTCATTATTTGATTATTTCATTTATTGAGGAGTCAATATCCAACATCAGATGAAGGGAACCTGTGTATTTGGTTTCTGTAAATAAATGTAAGTTACATTGATAGGCATGGTTCGAGTATGCTTAGAATATCACATATAAATACATTTTGGATTTGAAATAGGGAATTTTTGGTCCTTAACAATTGCTGCAGTTCACATCAACTTCTTGAAGTCTTAATCATCCAGATTTGATCACAGTATAATTTATTATTATCAGTGACCACTGGAATTAATCATAAGTTATAACTCCAGAACTACACTCCCCTTCAAAGGTACTGGAACAGTGAAGCCAATCCCTTTATTTTTAGCCTGAAAATTTTGGTTTTGACATAAAAAAGTCAATATGAGACAAAAGACCAAGATCTCAACTTTTATTTCCAGGTGTTTACATCTGAATCTGATACACAGATCAGAAGATAGCACCTTTTGTCTGAACCCACCCATTTTTCTTATCAGCAAAAGTATTGGAACAGATAAACTTAAAATAAGAATAAGACTTAATATTTAGTTGCAATAACTCCATCAAGCCTGTGATCCACGGGCATCACAAGATTTTTTTACTTCTTCTTATGTGCTGCTTTTCCAGGCTTTCTTTAAATTGACAGACAAATATTGAGGTCACTGTACTGCTGCCAACATGCATGACATCATAAATGAAGATTAATGAGCCCATCCCAGAAGAACCCATGCAAGCCCAAGCCGTGACATTACCTCCACTGTGTTTCAGCTTATATGTTTGGGATCATGAGCAGATCCTTTCTTTTGCCAAACTTTAGTCTTTCTATCACATTGCTAAAGGCTCATCTTTGTCTCCATTATCAAGTAATGAAGCTTTTTTTTACACATCCATAAAATATTGTCCCAGAATTTCTGAGGCTTGTCTCTGTATTTCTTGGCAAATTCCAGCCTGGCCTTCCTGTTCTTCTTGCTAATTAGTCATTTGCATCTTCTGGTGAAGCTTCTGTACTTTTGTTTGTGAAGTCCTCTGTGAATTTGTAATATTATAAACCACTTGGTGATAAGAAAATAAAGGCACTTTAAAATGTATAGGGTAGTGATATTGGGAAACTCCCAAGAAGGTGTTTAGTGTATCCTGCAGACAGAAAAAAACAGGACAAGGAGAGTTGGTGGGGGAATGAGGAAGTACAAGAAAGTATTCAAAGAAAGATAGTCAGGGAGATGAAGAAAGTAGACAGGAGTACTGGGAAGCTAGGTGTACAGCAAAGAGAGAGGTGGCAAAGGAAAAGGCTTATAGTGAGTTGTATGTGAGGCTGGGCACCAACAAAGGAGGAAAGGAGTTGTATTGATTGGCTAGGCAGAAATCAAACTGGAAAGGATGTGCAGCAGGTTAGGGTGGTTAAGGATAGAGATGGAAACGTATTAATGAGTGAAGTGAGTGTGATGAGAAAATGGAAATAGTACTTTGAGGAGCTGATGAATGAAGACAAAGAGAGAGAGAGGAGGACATATAGAGGAAAGTTAGTAAATCAGGAAGTGCAGAGGATTTGAAAGAAGGAGACTAGCTGAAAGAAGAAGAAGGTTAGCAATATTATACTTTGGAACTGTATTTACAAAAAGGGTTAGAGAATAAAATATTTTTTTGTTTATCAGTCTGAAACACCAGAAGAAAAAGAGGAAAAGAAGAAAACACCATTTTTAAAAAGAGTGTCTGGAATGAAAAGCGTGTTTGGAATTCAAGCTTGAAAATAAGCTCAAATAATTATTGGATACACCTTTTACTCAGAATCAACAACAACCACAGTGTTGTCATTGTGTAATTTTCATATAGTTTTCGAAATCATGTTCCACTACTATAGAGCAGCAGTTATATAGAGAGAAGTAAAAGGCCTGAAAAGTCCTTTGATTGATGAGCTTGTTAAAGACCTGCCATACCTCTCAGCTGCTCTCTGTATTCTGTTTTTCTATACAGGGGTGTCTGTCCCCATACATGCTACTGTAGGTCTGCTGTTTCCAGAAAGGCTCTAAGTCTGATAGTATTATTCTATGAAATGTAGGTCAGTTGCTGTAGGTTAAAGCCAATATAATGTACGCTCATGTTTTAATTTAATACTGTTTCAAACACTTGAATAGAAATTCTATGAAAAAAAATCTGATGCTTAAATTGTTTCAAAGACAAACATTAAAAAATGGAACACACAGTGCTGCAGAACAAGCAGAAATGACTAAATCTAACTACTTGAATGTGACACAATAAGGCTAGTCTTCACTGAAAGACCAGCTGCTCTTTGAGTGAGGATAACAGTCAGTTGCACCATTATATGCTGTAGCAATTTGTTCTTTAAAAGCCAATATCAGTGATAACAATAAGATGGCTATGCTCATGTAAAGCTGTTAATATTTATATTGGTCATCATCTAATGTTTCTTTTTTCTTTGTAATTTTACCTCTGTACATAACCACGGTGGATTTAAAAACAAACAAGTTTTTTTTTTTTACACATAAGCTCTTATTTTTCAGAGGCTCAAAAATAAAAAAACAAACAAAAATAAAATTTAGCAAGTTTAGAGCCCATGGACATCACCAACTCCTATTTCCTTTGTTGAAATGCTCTGTCAGGCTTTTACTGCAGCCACCTTTAGTTGCTGCTTGTTTGTGAGTGTCTGCCTTTGTTTTGCCTTCAGTAATGCAATAATCGCAGTGCAGTATTGTTTTCGAGTAAACTTCAGAATTCAGCTTGTTACTTTTTTTTGGTCAAAGTCTAATCTGGCCTTGAGTGTAGCCAGTGGTTTGCACCTTGTTGTAAACCCTCTGTATTTGTATTCACAAAGGAAACTCTCTACTTTAGAAATTGATGGTGAAAGGCCTAAACCCTCGAGAGTGTTCTTGATGTGGCTAGATGTTGTGAAGGGGTTGTTCTTAACGAATGATTGGTTGAGTATGCAAACATTTAATTTCACTGGCTTCTGTGGTCTTCGAGGACTTTTGGTGTTGCTGAGCCAGCCAGTGCATTCCTTTTAAGAATGTACCAGACTTATTGGTATCTCTCTGATTGGTTTATTTTGTTTTGTTTTGTTTTTCAACCTAATTATAACCTCCTTAACTTGCTTTAGCATCCCATCTCGAGAGTTCCATATTGAGAGCTAATTATGTCAATAAATAATGAGGGGACAGGTCATGAAACTGCTTTTCTGTCAATTGTCCAATTACCTTTGAGCCTGTAAGACTGTGTATAAAAATGGCCACAATTGTTTAGCAGTTAATGCAAAATTTATGTAAAACCCCTCGAGCTGAAAGTTTGCATCACAATCACACCCTTAATGCTTGATTTAAGGGCCACTGTTGGTGTGCAGAAAAGGGAAAAAAAAGTGTCCTGGCTTATATATTTTTTTTACCTGGATTATATGATTAAACTAACCAACGTTGTTAAATTATTTCTAAAGGAAACTTGTTGGTACTATGTGTCATAGCCCTTTTTAAGCCCTTTTTTAGCTGTGTTAGATGCACACTTGCACCTTCATCTATGATCTTGATGTAATAATCAGAAATAATTATTCCTCCAGAAGATTTTTAAAAAGTAAGCTTTATTATTTATTTTCTACTTGGAAACTTAAAACCTGCTATCCCCCTACTATCTGAAACCTATGATCTTCTCTAAATTCCTTAAGTAGCTTCTGTTAGCTGATGATGACACAGTTGGATGTTTGATTGAGCTCTCCAGCAGCGATTAGTCTGCAGAGCCCTTTTGTTCCCCCGAACAATGCAAACACAATTGTAGTACCATTCACCTGCACTTAGCAGGGCCAGATGAACCCATTACGCTTTTAATTACTACAATCAGATTAATCAAACACTCAGATGACTCCCAGCAAAATTTAGCAATTTGTGTGTATCTGTGTTTGTATTTGTGTGTGCCCTTGTACGCGAGTTACCTGGAGAGAAGCTTATTATGGTAGAGATTTAAAAATTAGTTTGGATAAGCAGAAGAACGTGGATGGATGGATGGATGGATGGATGGATGGATGGATGGATGATGGATTGATGGATGGATGTTCTAAAGACTTTGGGGATGGGAAATTGAGGCTCATGAGGTCACCAGCCTTATGGAGTCAGTGGAAATCAATTGGCTGTCAACAGCTAAAAGGCCCATCAAAAATGCCCTATGTTGATAGCATTGCGAAGTGGAAGGAGATGCAAGTTGGGCCAGAAGGTAAGAAGGGTAAGAAAGTGACTCCATCTCTCCATCCTTTTTTTGTTCTCAGAACAGCTGGTGTTACGAATCTTGCAGAGTCTGGTATACTACAAAGATAAAACTTTAAGCCCTCTCTTTTGTTAAAGATTAAATGGGTAAAATGTCAGACTTTCTGGTTTGTAGTTGTTTATTGGAATAGAATGGCCACCATTCCATCTCTAGGTCCTGGTTAGTTAATGTTATCTACACATGTGCACATGCCAACAAATATTTTAGGGGACAGATACATTGCCATACCATCTTCATGAACATTTGTAGACTGGGCATAAAAAAAAAATGAGAAAAAGTACCAAAAATGTTCTTGTCTGGCTTAGGTGTACAAGTTGGTGTATTGATAAACAAACTGCAGTGAAGTACAGTGGAAACACACACTTGGTGGACAGTATATGATGGATTTACATAAATTCAGTGGTTTACATCATGGTGGCTGCATCAATTTACGTTAGTTATAATTTCTATAATTTTCACATTTTATACACAATGTGTATAAAATGTGTATAAAACCACTCACTGCTGTGGTCTTAACACATGCAAATACACACTATATTCATCTCAAGCCTCCTGTGATATGATGCACACTTCCTTCAGTCCATTTTTGGAGAGTTTAGGCAAATGCACCCTGATTACATAACTACCTTGTCTGAAGTAGTTTCTGCACTGAAGAGGCAATTTGTGCTGAAATGTGTGTATAAGTTGTGTGTTTTGTCAGGACTCTCTACATAAAATATTTCCACAGTGATAATCTTTGGCTCTGTCATGCACTCTTTGTTTTTGTTGCTCTGAAGCTCATGCATTATTTGTGTTGCAGTGAGTTTTTTTTTTTTATTTATTTTTTCAGAGCGGAAACAGAAATCTGTTCAGTTTGGATGTGGATGTTTTTTGCATCGTGTGTTTGATTGAAATGAGGAGAACATGACTCTTATGTAATACATTCACACACTGACATTACATTGACATCATGTTGGTTATTGTATGTGACAAGTATACTGGATGTGCTGCTCATCCAAAGAGACAAGAATCTGCTGTAGGCTAAAAAGAAGGAGCAGATTTAGTTCATTTGTCTGCGGGAAAGGTCAGAGAAGTCAAATTAAAATAAAAACTGGATCAGGGAGAAGATGATTTGTTGCTCATTTATTGCCTGATTTTAGGTTGCCTTCTTGCCTTAACTGAATAGGATGACATTTTTTTTTTTAATTTTCTCTTATTAAAAACATATAAATTAATATACAGAATGTTTAGTAAGAGGATTACTTAATTGCAATTAGTCATACAATATTGATGAGATCAACACTATAAACATATCCTGTCAACCAGCTTCATCATTTCATTTTTCAGTCTTGAGGTTTGAGTACTTGTTAGCTGCTGTTCTTCAGTTTGTGGTCATCCCAAGCAACTAAGTTAAGTTTAGGTTGGATGATTATAGAGGCTAGGTCATCTGATGCAGCATTCCTATCACTCTGCTGCTTGGTCAGGAAGCCCTTACAGAATCTGACTATTTCTGGGCTTTTATTAAGTCCTTTGAAGTCAGTCTTCCTCTCCTATAGCAATCCTCCTGAGAGCCAGTTTCCTCATGTTTGTAAATGGGCTTTGTGACTGCTATTGAAAAAAACTTTTAAAGTTCTTGAAATTTTCCAGACTGACTGACCTTCAAGCCTTAAAGTTATCATAGTCTGCAGTTTCTCTTTGCTTGGTTGAATGGTTCTTGAGATAAGATGGATTACGGTGGTAGTTGAATTGTTCATTACAACAGCTACCTTATCTTCCTTGGAAGGTAGCTGGACTTATGTGACAATAGATAAATGGTTTATCCAATCACCTGCCAAATATTTTTTGAATGTGCCTGCTCACAAGTGCCTTTTCCTTACAAAGACTGCAAGAATCATTTAAGGACATGCTAGATAGGTAGCCTGCTACAATGACTGCTTGCTAGCTTTCAAAAATGCTCAGACTAAGGGCTCCTTCTCCTCTTCAGTGCTTAGTGAATTCTGTTGTTCATTGACATGTTTTACCATAAAATGGAACATAGCAGTCAAAGAATCCTGAAATGAAATCAACTGGCTGGAGACTCTATACATGCCGTTTTTTTTTTGTTTGTTTTGTCTTTTGTCCTGGTGACTGCTGAAAAAAAAGGGACCAAAAAAAGTTCATTTAAAAGTTTAAAACTTTAAAATGACTCCCAGATAAGTGCTATAGGACTGGCAGATACTGATGAATCATTAATTCCTTGGTGCATATTTTAAAATGTTACACCTAAATTACGTTGTTGCGTTTTGGATATTGTAAAGTGCCAATACAACATTCTAACAACAATGAAACAAATGCCATTTTGACACAAGGGGAAATTCAGACAAAAACTAAAAATGGTATGGCTATATAGCTATATACTGTAGGCTCAGGGCTTTTAAAACACAACAGATTATATACATGTTACAGTTTTTGCAGAGCACTGTAAGACAAATTAAATAGTAGTTACTGGTTCTAACTACAATTGTGTGAGTACATTTGTAGCCCTGCTTGGCTTTGCTGTTAGTTATCTCCAGAGGCCAAGGCATCTGCATACCCATAGAGTAAAGAGAGTAAACTCTATGGGTAAAAATGTACATTATGAAAGAATGCACATTTCATAGCTCTTAGTCTTTTTTTATAGGACAAATCTTGTTTGTATTGTGGCACCATGGCAGATGGTAGTTAATGGTGACATCTATCCTCATCCTCACTGCTACTTCACCTGATATCTAAATTCAGGTAGAATTCCCTTCAGACACATTTACATAATCATAGCTGAGCCATTTATCTGTAAATGGTGTAATTAACTGCTTTTCTTCCAGGTCACCAGTGACATGTTCATGGCTGGATAAGTGAAAAAATTTGCGCTCACTTGACCCATTGTAGTTCACTGATTTAAAACAGGTGGAGAGTCAGCAGCAGTGCCTGGGCTAGTGCATGTCACTTTGGGGTCTCAAGACTGCATGTGGCACCCAGGAGAATGAGAAAACAGGAAACAATTGAAAATCCAGATCAGGCGGCAGAGATCCACGCCAGGCTTTCTTAAGGGTCTGGAGTGGCTCCACATCCAAAGCAGTCAGGGTAGTTAGAGTTAGAGTTAGAGTTGCATCTTTTTTTTTTTTTTTTTATGATTTTTTACATGTTTGGCATGTGCAAATGTAAAGTGTAGAAATGGTAACAAAAACATTAGGTGAAAGGTACAAGCTTTTACATGCATGTAAGTCTGCATGCATTAAAAAAAGGAAAATAAAGTCATGATTATTTTATTATATGATTATAACTAAATATAAAATCACTAATAACATAAACAATAGTCATCTTGTAGTAGGCTAATCACAAACATTAATTAAGCTTATGTCTAAAAATAAAAATATCTTAAAAATAGAAAATTTCATGGCACAAAGGCTCATTTTAAGTGCAGTTACAGCTCCTGGCTCGTACACTGGCCTGTAGTGTAAATAGTGACAATCACAGATGGAAATGATGTCTTCATGTTCCTGCTTTAGTCTGACTGTCCATTTGCTTTACCAACATGTAAAATAAATGAATGATCAAATACTCTCTGGTAAAGGGATTACGAATAACATAAAAAAGAATTTCCCAAGATATAAGATAAAGTGTTTTTTTCTTATTATATATTCCGTGATTTTGATACTGTTTGACATTAATGAGTTTTTTTTACCTCTCATAAAGCATTTATTTTGATTTTTAAACCCTGACTGCTGCATGACCTCTGTCCATCTCCTTCCCTTCCGTGTGGGCCACATCTTCAGACAGAAAGAGTGATGAGAGTGGGAGGCCATAGAAATAGTCTGACATGACAGCACTCGTACACACTCACAGCAGTAGTGGTGTCTGACAGCGTCAGCTAATGAGACCATTAAAGAGCTGTCTCACTCATTAAGCAGCAATTAAAGAAATGGTCTGACGGCCTTTGCATCTGGTCATAATGTATCTAGACGTATTTTACACAAGCCCATGTAAGTTTATATATAGCACAGTATTCCATCCCTCTGGAATATTTTTGTGACATCTTCTGCAGAGACAGTATTTCTTTTAAACACAAGTGGCCATGTAATCACTCATAGTTATATTGATTTATTGATGGGCAATCACACAGAGAGGCTTAGTGAGTGAAAGAGTGTGTGTCTGTGTGTGTGTGTGTGTGTGTGTGTGTGTGTGTGTGTGTGTGTGTGTGTGTGTGTGTGTGTGTGTGTGTGTGTGTGTGTGTGTGTGTCTGAGAGTGAGTGAGGTGTGTGACACTGTTTCTCAGTGGTGCTGACTGAAGTTCGCTCTGATTTTGCTTTGAGATATTGAGTGAATGTAGCTGAGCACTTGCAAAGAGGAGTGTTTGTGTATTTCACTTGGCAGCATGACACTAAGGATTTGCAACAGTGCACTGACTGCTAGACTGCCTGGAAGAGTAAATTCTGTGTGGAATGTTGTTGCACCCATTAGAGATGCTATCTTATTTTTGTTTGTTTTTGACAGTACACTGATTTTTGAGCTTAAACCTGAAGTGTCTGAATTAATGACAGTCTGTATAGCATAGGTGCAATGTAGCCTTACATACACCAGGTGAATAGCACCACTTCTTTTTATATCCTGGTTCACAAACACAAGCCTGGCTGCCCTGTGTAATAGTTGACATTCGGCCGAGCTGTTCTTCCAGGGTTCTAATGACTTAAAAGTGTAGGTTCAGGATTTTTCAATTCTGGCTTGAAACAACAGCAATGTTCCCTTGTGTATGTGTGCACAGTTTCTGAAAGGTTCTCATTTTAACAGGGTGGGTGAAAAGCAACACCCTACACTGCTTATTTTGTGTCCCTTGACTCCAAAGAAAAGCTGGCACCAACAAAAAGGTCAGTTCTTATACACGTATACATGTGACTAAAACCTTTCCATCAAAACAAGCGCATTTATCATCACTTATAACTAATGGTGGAAACTCTGTTGTGTTATAAAACATACATATGAAAATCACAAAAAGGACCCCCAACACACACGGGGAGGAGTGCCCAGAATTACACTGAACATGATTTCAATAAGGAGAGATCATTAGGAGGAATTGAACATGATTTATTGATAAGGAATACAGTTAAATTCTTTGGTGATTAAAATCCCATGAGCCATCAAAGCAGAAGAGAATCCCAGTGGAGATAGGAATTAGGGAGTCTAGACGCTGGTGGTAGTGGAGAACAAGATGGAAGTTTGTAAGGAGCTCTTGGCTGGTGAACGGGAGGTGGTGAGTTGCACAAATGAGTCTAAAAGGGAGAATGACAGATGAGCAGTAATATTTAAAGCATGGTGAGGCTGATTGGCTCAAGGAAGGCGGGCAGAAAGATGATTGGACTAGAAGTGATGAAATTATCACTGAGTTTGACAGCATGGGAAGTGGAAGTGATGTAAAATAGAGAAGCAGCCAAACACTTGGGAAAGTAGGCAGATGAGTGATTACAGATATTCCTTTTTGAACTTATGCCTAAGCTTCTTTAAAATTATTGAGCAACACAGGTAATGGTAAAATCACCACTCTAGAGAAATGCCATCTGAGTGGAGCTTTTGACTCGTACTGAGGGGGCAACACCTGCTCTGTCCAGCACTAACATAAGCTCAACACTCAGTGTGACTGTGAAACCGCTGCAAAGAGTGGCACCTCTGTGCAGCTGTGTGCGAACACCACACATAATCTTGTTCCAGCCTATTTCTCAAAAGTGAACTGTTATAGTAAAGTGACTGCTGCTCAGTTTTAGTGTTATTTGGACAAAGACATCTGAAGATGTCACTGGGCATTGGCAAGTATATCTATTGTTATGCAGTTTACACAGTCACCAAAATAATTAATTAATTAGTGATGAAAAAATTGGTACAGATATTCATGAAACATTAACATCAATGATTTGATGTTAATGGTTCCATAGTTAGTTTTTCAGTGAATACTATAGTATTGCATAACATAAAGATCATTAGAGGGTTTATTGAAATCAAATCAAATCAAAGTTCATTTGTAAATGGTAAATGGTAAATGGACTAGTTCTTATATAGCGCTTTTCTACTCAGTATGAGCTCAGTTTGTCACATGCATGGTCACACAAGGTACTACTAGCAGTGAAATACTTTGATGACTGCCCTTACACTATAGCACAAGATGAAGCTATAAATAGAATCATTTAAAGAATATAATCAGAATGTACACTGACATAAAATGAAAGTAATAATGATAATAATGCCTTAGACTTATATAGCACTTTTCAAGGTACTCAAAGATGCTTTACAATTTCATGCACTATTCATTCGCACCTCAATCATACTTGGTGGTGATAAGCTACTAATGTAGCCACAGCTGCACTAGGGCAGTGTGACAGGAGTGTGGCTGCCAATTTGCGCACCAAACACCAACCACATAACCACATTCACACAATATGGAAAATGTAACAAAATATAGTCAAAATAAAATACATAAAAAGTAACAAAATATATATAAAATGTAACAAAATAAAATGTAACAAAAAAACTTTCAGTCCTAATTGTTCAGGTTGAGGTGATTAAGGAAACTGCTGGTTGGTTTGTCAGCCTGCTACTTCACATCTCCAGACAAATTTAGTATCTATCAAAAAAAACACTGGATTCAACTGGAAAAATAAAAGTAGTAGAATGTGTGATATAGGCATTGCAGATGTAAATCGATATGAAACAGTTCCGAACAAATGAATCATAAACTCTCAGATCTGTCTGGTTTCCAGGCTACCTCCAGACAGAAAAATGTCAGCAATTATTATTATGACTGCCATGAAAGGCTGTAGTCCTGAAAGGATGAATTCTACTGTTGCATTTCCCACAGATAGAATTTACTTGGCGCTTCCAGCTAGCCTCGGCACTTAATTCTCATGTTTTCCCTCCTTGCTCGGTTGACCGGTATGCTTTTGTCTTCACGTCCTTCTACAGAAAGTCTCTTATCTCACAGCAGGACATACTTCTCACCATCCTGGACTGTAGGTGGCATTGACAGTTGCTCTACTCCAGAGATCTGCTGAAAGCAGCTACCCAAACTCATTCTGATTCAGACTGAAACACTGACAATTATTATAACATCCTTGCTTATCATTTTACTTCACCTTTAGAGACCAGAGTTTTTGCTTATGCTTTCATATCTAATTTAAAATCTAATCGATGCATTGGCACAGATGGTTTCCGGGTTATGAATCCTGCTGACTTTGGTGACTTTTCCTCTCATGCCACCATGGAGTTCTTTAGATTGGAATATGTCAATAACTATTTGATGGTGTGCTGTCAAGAGATGAATCATAATAATTTTGACTTTTTTCTGTCGCCATCATAATTTAAAAAATGTAATATGTTGGTTTGCTTTATACTAAAGCATTAGCATGAAGTGCTACTGCAGATGAGCCATTCTGTAAGTACAACAAATATATTATGCAATACTATACATAGAAAAAATTAGCCTACATATTGTGTGTCCTGTGATGAGGAGACAAGAATATTTATATCACATGCACTGTGGTGAAGGAGTATATGGTATGACATGGCCTGATTCTTTTCTCTCTAGGGACAAAGATGTGTCTAGCACGCATGCATATGTGCAAACATACCGTATTTTTCGGACCATAAGGCGCACCGCATTATAAGGTGCACTATCAATGAACGGGTCTATTTTCACACATAAGGCGCATGATAAAACATATGTAGAGTGAAGCAAAAGCGTCAGGTAAGTCGAACTTTATTCAACTCATTCACAATAACTCAGAATATTGTTCAGTTGTAACAAATACAGAAAAATACACTCACATTTTAAATCATTCATCTTCCACAAATCCATCAAATTCCTCATCTTCAGTGTCTGAGTGGAACAGTTGGGCGATTTCAGCATCAAGCATGCCGGGTCCCCTCTCGTCATTATCCGAGTCAGTCTCGTTACTGTTTTGTTTTGGCACACAGCAACCATTTAATCGTTAATAAAAAGGAAACTTTTGCTGGCAATCTCTCGCCATCTTCTTCAACATCTTAACAGACGCTTCAATATATTCTTTATTAATGAGGGTAAGAACAAGTCATTTTTTCATTTTATATATAAGCCCTTCATAAATCCTGTACACCAGTATATTTACCGATATAAGCAAAGAAAAATATAAAAAAAAAAAAGGAAATCCTCAACACCGGAAACCTGAAAACTCCGCTGTCACCATGTTTTGTGTACATACAGCGCTCGTACTGTGTCCCGTCATACTTTCTGGTATCGCCCGGACCTCTCTTTGGCACCGAGGAGAACAGCACACACACCCCAGGCCTCAATTCGTCCTTTAGCAACTTTGAGCCAGTCGACAGCGAGTTTTGTTACACAAAAGTTGGCAACAGCGCCGGCCGCTGATCGCCAGATTACGCACAAATATACGGGCCAGCATAGATGAAAATAGGCCGGAACATGTAGAATAAAATCCATCATAGTTTTCTGCGGTTTACTGCGTACAGTTTCTATTTTTGGAACAATGCTTCCACTTCTTGTTGAATTTATCTCCGGCGGCTTTGGCTGCTTTCCACACCTGCTGCGCTGCACTCACAGCTTGTTCCTGTCTAATATCGTCAGTAAAGTCATTTTGTGAATCTATGATGGACTATTTTAGAGAATTCAATGAGGCCTTTGAACTGATCTGCCAGACTGGAGGAAATATCGCTGCAGACCACGCCGATTTTTGAGAAAATTTAAAGATTTTCTCAGGCTATAAGTGCACCTTATAGCCCGAAAAATACGGTATATTCACACGTGACTTAAATAGAGCAATGATGCTATAGTTACACTAAAAATAGAAACATACAGTTTACATGCACCTACATGCGTGCACACACAGCAGCCTACCAGGGACACTAATGAGGACAAAGTACCTAATTGAGCATGTCAGTTACTGTAGGAGCGATGGGCAGCCATGTTATTTACTGTAATATTAGGTGGGCTTGAACCTGTGCTTTAATCCATACAGGACAGTTTGTAAAGATGGGATGATTGATGGATGGATGGATGGATGGATGGATGGAGCGAGCACAGTGAAAAACAAATCTTTAAAAATTATTATACAATACCAGTCAAAAGTTTGGACACAGTCACGGTGAGTGGGTTTTATGCCAAGAATGTTCACTCAAGCGCCTTTGGTGTTTAAGTATCTTTGGATGTATTCTTCACACACACACACCCACACACACACACACACACACACGTCTCACATGCTGCTGAACTAGATGGATGATTCATTTAAAGCACATCTTGGTATATATTTATTATTTATTTATCTTCTGTTTCTGGCATCAATCATTTTTCAAATATGATGACTTATTTTAAGCTAAATGTGTATGTGTTCCTGCTGAGGTGGCACTAAAAATGGGATTGAAAGTGAATCCAAGGGACCCTCACCGAACACTTCAGTATAAAAACGTTTAGCAACCTGTTTAGGCTTAGATATAGGCTTGTACATTCTGTATAATAAAAATAAAGGCATTCTGTTCTATTCTATTCTATTCTATCTACCCCTCTATAAGGAATTTTCATGTATTTGGCATAGACAAATGAAAATCTTGTAATAGGGACCAGAATTGAAACTGAAATTGCTTTTAAGTCCCATGAGTAACAGATCAGGGGCTTACTAGCTGTTTAAAGAGGGAAATACAGATTCCACCAGGAAAGTTGTAAGAACGGACACAAGCTGCACAAGGTTATTATATTTGTTAAAAATTATTTTAGCTCATTGAGATGAAAATTAAAAACTAGACTTTAAAAAGGTTTTAGTTTGCCTACAAAACTGACTAAAATAAAATAAGAAGATACAGTTAATGTCTTCAGTCTTAGTCTTTGCCAATTTGAACTGCTGTAAGTAGCAGTGCCCATACCTATTCAGTACAGTTTAATAGATCTATTTACCAGTTTTAACCTTAAATATGTGTTGGCCCAGAGATATTAGAACAAAGCTTCTTATATGCAGCCCTGCATAAAGGCATAGAGAGGAGGGTGACACCATTTATCTATCCTCTTCCACTTTTCCTGTTTGGGGGGGGGGGGGGGCTATCTCAGCTGACATAGGGCAAGGCAGGTTGCCAGCCTGTCACAGGGCTAACACAGAGAGACAGACAACCATCCATACTCACACCTATGGGCAATTTAGCAACTGCATGTCTTTGGACCCACACAGAAGAAGAAGAAGAAGAAGAAACAGCCTTTATTGTCCCACAGAGGGGAAATTTGGGTGTAACAGCAGCCGCAGTTATTATAAATATAAATAAAGATATAATAATTCACACTATTAAGAAAAGAATATATATAAAATCAACAAACAATATTAACCTTAATACTACTAATATAATAAATAACACTATATACAATGCACATGATGTGCCTGTGTGTTGAACCTTAACAGGCCGGACTATTTACAGTATATTATATATTATCCTACATTGTGTAGGCTATTGTGGTTTTTGTTGGGAGCAGTGATGGTTATAAAGTCTTACAGCTGCTGGGAGGAAGGATCTGCGGTAACGCTCCTTTGCATTTAGGATGCAGCTCTGTCACTGAAGGAGCTCTCCAGCTCAGCAACAGTTCATGCATGGGATGGGAGACTTTGTCCATCAGTGATGTTATTTTGGTCAGAGTCCTTCTGTCTCCCCACTTGCACTGAGTCGAGAGGACATCCTAGGACAGAGCTGGCTTTCCTGATGAGCTTGTCTATCCTCTTCCTCTCAGCTGTAGACAAGCTGCTGCTCCAACATACTGCTGCATAGAAGATGGCTGATGCCACCACAGAGTCATAGAAGGTCTTCAGGAGTGTCCCCTGCACTCCAAAAGACCTCAGCCTTCTCAGCAGGTAGAGTCTGCTCTGACCCTTCCTGTAGAGCGCATCAGTGTTGTGAGTCCAGTCCAGTTTATTGTTTAGGTGAACACCCGGTACTTATAAGAGTCCACTATCTCAATGTCCACTCCCTGGATGTTCACCGGTGTCCGTGTGGTGGGTCTGCACCTGCGGAAATCCACCACCAGCTCCTTGGTTTTAGCGGCGTTGATCAGGAGGTGGTTCCGCTGGCACCAGTCCACAAGTCCTGAGTCCACTGTCTGTACTCTGAGTCATCCTCACCTGTGATGAGGCCAACTATGGCAGAGTCCGTCAGAGAACTTCTGCAGATGGCAGCGTGGGGAGTTGATGGAGAAGTCTGCAATGTAGAGGGTGAAGAGGAACGGTGCCAGCACAGTTCCCTGTGGGGCCCCCGTACCGCAGACCAGCCTGTCAGAGACACAGCCCTGTGTCCTCACGTACTGTGGGCGGTCAGTGAGGTAGTCCAGTATCCACTCGGAGATGTGGTGGGCCACTCCTGACAGTTCCAGCTTGTCTCTCAGAAGTCCTGGCTGGATGGTGTTAAAAGCACTGGAGAAATCAAAGAACATGATCCTCACAGTGCTTCCAGGCTTCTCTCAGGTGGGTCAGAGCTCGGTGCAGGAGGTTAGATGATGGCGTCATCCACCCCGATGCCAGGCCGGTAGGCGAACTGCAGCGGGTCCAACGAAGACGACACCATGAGGCGTAGATGGTTGAGGACCAGCCCTCTCGAGGGTCTTCATTTAGATGCGATGTCCAGGGCTACCGGCCTGTAGCTGCTAAGATCCTTTGGATGTTTGGTCTTTGGTACCGGTACCACACAGGAGGTCTTCCACAGTTGTGGTACTTCCCCAGCTTCAAGCTCAGGTTGAACATGTATCCCATGATGCCACACAGTTGATCTGCGCAGCACCTCAGGAGCCTGGAGCTGATGCCGTCTGGACCAGCAGCCTTTCGCACCTTGATCTTACGTAGCTCCTTCCTCACATGATGAGTTGAGAGGAACGATGGAGGTGGGGGATGGGGGTTGTGAGATGGAGTCCTCAGAAGTGAAGGGGGTGGGTGATGGCTGAGAGCTGGAGAGGTGTGAGGTCCCAAGAAGAAGAAAGGTTGGCAGTCATTAAAGATGGTGGGCCTGACAGCAGGGGGACTGGGCTGGGGGAGGGGTGGGTGGCTGGTCAAACCTGTTAAAGAACTGGTTCAGGTTGTTAACCCACTCTAAGTCTCCCACAACCCTAGGGCTTGGTTTGTGGCCTGAAATTGAGTTCAAACTCCTCCAAACCCCACTGATGTTGCTCTGCTGTAGCTGGTCCTCCATCTTCTTCCTGTAGATGTTTTTTACATCCCTGATTTCCTTCTCAGATCCTTCTGCACGGCTCTCAGTCCTCCTTATTTCCTGATCTAAAGGCTCTCTTCTTCTCCTTCAGGAGAGCCTTTATTTCAGAGTTGATCAGGGTTTGTGTTTGAAAAAACACCGTACCCTCCTGGTGGGCACAGTGTTTTCCACGCAGAAATTGATGTAATCAGTGATGCAGTCCGTGATGCTGTCGATGTCCTCCCCATGAGGGGCACAAAGCTCTTCCCACACAGTGGAGCTAAAGCAGTCTCTCAGAGCTTCTTCAGTCCTCCTCAGACCATTTCTTCACTGTGTGTGTCACAACTGGTTCTCTGTGTACCAAGGGTTTGTACACAGGCTGGAGATGAACCAGGTTTTTGTGATCTGAGCCCCCCAGGGGAGGCAGAGTGATGAGCTGTATGCCTCCTTGATGTTGGCATACCAGTAGATCCAGTTGTTGGTATTCCTGGTGGGCAGGTGACATACTGGGTGAAGGTGGGGAGAGTGGAGGACAGGGAGACGTGGTTAAAGTCCCCTGAGATCAGAAAGGGGCCTGTGGTGCTGTGTTTGGAGTCTGTGGTAGTAGCATTGAGGACATCGCAGGCTTGCAGCAGCGTTAGCAGAGGGCGGCACATACACAGTTATCACCAATAACATGTGAAAACTCCCGAGGAAGATAGTGCGGTCTCATACAACAGCGAAGCAGTTCAATGTCCTTACTGCAGAGCGTCTCTTGATGGTTAGATGTCTAGAGTTGCACCATCTATCGTTACAAACACGCCAGACCCCCGCCCCTCTTCTTACCACTCTCCTTGGTTCTGTCGGCACGGATCAAATGAAAGCCGTCCATGTGTATGTGCGAGTCGGGGTTAGCTCGGTTAGCCACGTCTCCGTCAGGCACATGAGGCTGCTCTCCCGGTAGCTCTTTGATGTCGCGTTAGCGCGCCAGCTCGTCAACTTTGTTGGGAAGAGATCTCACGTTTCCCATGATGATGGCGGGATGACGGGCCTGTACTTCTCCCCTAGCAACGACGCCCTATGCCCGCACGTCTCCCGCGTCTCTTCCTTATCAGTTCGCGGGGAATATCGAGTCGTTCTGCAGGAGTAGGCACAGCGGAGCGCCCGATGGAGATCAGCTGGTCCCGAGAGTAAACAATAGGAGCGTGGCACTCTCGCAGTCTCCAAACATAAACACCATAAAAAGGGTAAATAAAAACAAGTTTTCCAGAAAAAGTCTGCTCCATCATGAGGAAAAGAGCAGAAGATACAGAAACACCAAAAACACATCTAATACTAAACAAAATGAGAAAACACGGAAATTAGTGCGGAGCTGCTGAAACTGGCTGCCTGCTCGCGCGGAGCCGAAGTAAGATATCAGGAACCAGGGAGAACATTCAGCTCCTAACAGAAAGACCCCGGCAATGGTGGAATCGAACCGAAGACTTTTTGATGCGAGGCAGCAGTGCTAACCACGACGCCCACCCTACCGCCTTGCTATAATTATATATGTTTATGTATGTATATAATATACCAGTGGGAGAAGACCATAATCACACACAGCACACAGCCTATTGTAATTATTGGACATAAGTGGACAGATATTAGATGAATGTAAACATTTGCCACTTTTCTTTGAGTGCTCATATGAGTAGAAAAGCGCTATATAAGAACTAGTCCATTTACCATTTACCATTTTCTTTGTTCTTTTCTAAAACATTGTCATTTTTTAAACTGGTTTTTATGTGTAAAAACAATCATGTGACAGTGGGCCAATATGGTGCATAGGGGGTCAGCTGAGGGCTGTTAGCAGTTATTTTTCAAACCTACAGCACTCTGATCAGAAAGTTTGATTTTTGAATGGAAGTCTATTGAAGCCAGAAATGTTGTGGCTAATATGTCTAATTTATTCTGCCTGACTGGAACCACAAAACTAGCAAGAGAGTCAGATGTCGAAGTCCTGAATAGAAAGCCACGTTAGTTCATATGTGGAGCACCTCCTTAGATACTGAGGCTATTCGAAATCTCAGCTGTAATTTTTATCCACCAATTTTTTTGTACATGTCACCCAGCCCTACTTATTTTTGAAAATATAAGATTTACCTTTGAAAGTGATCACTTTTATTATCCAAAATGAAAATGTGCATTTTTAGCTGTTCACATGTCTCGATTGACATACTGTAGCTCATGTTGCTTTCCGCTCATGTGGAAGCCCTGCAGGGACCACCCCATGACTGCTGACTGTGTTTACCTGTGTGAGTGACAGCGTAGCACAGCCTATCTGATGGCATGTTCTTATATTTTGGTTACTCGTAGTTGTATGTATGTCCATGCATGTGCGCCAGTTACTCAGTAATATGTCACGAACCTCAACACACCACCATGTGTCTCATCAGTTGGATTATGTCACCATAGAAACCTCCGCACTGGTGGATAGTAATAACCTCAGCATTCTGCTTCACCGGACCACCACCCACCTAAAATACTCACCAACGTGTGTGTGTGTGTGTGTGTGTGTGTGTGTGTGTGTGTGTGGTGTTAATGGTGCAAAGATTCAAGTTATTAGGTAATGACAAGAGAAAAGCAACTTCCTGTGTAAATCGAGTGTGTTCCACACTTTAAAGTTGTTCACTGTCTTCTGCAAATGTCTCACACACACACACACACACACACACACACACACACACACACACACACACACACACACGCAGGCACATAGGCTTGGGGAAGAGCGTACAGCCGAGGTCAAAAGGTGTAACAGCTGTATAGAGGCATTGGCGCTGATGCAGTGTGGCACATTTCACCCTTCAACTCTCCTTGTAAAAGTGTACACACTGTAAACCAGCATCCCTGCACAGCTGTGCATTGTGTTTGATTGGCGATATAATGCATGTTTAGTATTCAGCTGATATCCTGTGGCAGGTTTGGAGATATTTGTCTTCATGTTTGCCTCTGTCACAGTACAGTGAATGAAATGCTTGCAGCAGTTACTTCAGTTGCTATGCTTTTGTTACTATAATTGTTACTATAATCAAGCCTGGAATCAAGCCAGTGTAATTTCAGTGTATTAATCAGGTACAGTACTAAACCCTTAGTCTTTTCATGTGTGATATAATTTTTTTAACTACTGCTACAGTGTTATAATAAACGTGTTATATTTTTTGTTCAAGAACAGCAGGGGGAGAGTATTAAAAGGGAATGTATATTAACTGAACCCCCGTCTTGCTCACAGTTCTAATCTAAAAATACATGTGAGACAGCATTTAGTAATTTAAAACTGTTTGTCTTCAACAGGGCAGATTTCATGGCACACGGTAATTTATGAAACATACATACATCTGTAAGACCATAAATGTGCAATATAAATGCAGGTTAACAACTGAATGGGATACTGGGTAATGCAAGCAGAAAATAGAGCTAAATATTACTGTGAAATGGTCACAAAAACAGCTATATTTGTTCTTGTTCATGTATTTGAGTTGTCACATTTTTAGTGATAGTGAACAAAAATTTCTAAGTAATCTGAATTTCAGTAAGCTTATTTCACATCAGCGGCACATCAGCACGGTGACCAAGAAAACAAAGGTTTTAATAGGAAGTAGGAACTGCTGTTTTTTAACTTGGTGTTCTTTTTGTAAACCTGATCCATTAGTTTTTAATACCTAAGCCTAAGTGCATGTAAAAAAAAAAAAAAAAAAAAGCAAATAAAATTTGAAACTGAAAACCCATGAAATTTGAAGTATTTGGAAATTCATTTTGCTGAAAAAAATCTTTGAGCAACACAAAATGCCATGTGTACGTATGTGTGTTTTTGTGTCATATTGCTACCACCGTCCAAGTAGCACATACCAAAATCCTCCCTACTGTGGGATGAAATGGTGAAAAGGAGAAAGCAGGCACACAATATAAGAAAAAATTGTACAGGTATGTAGTCAGCAGGCAAGCTACAAGCACTCTCCTGATATGTATTATCATGTCTTCTGCTTCTCTGTACAATGGCAGCATTTCCTCTGAGATTTGGTTGCAGTTCCCCCTGTGGAATATCCTCTGACTCTGCACCAATCTCTTCACATCCAACATTCAATTTTCATATCTGCCACTATATGTCACAAAGCCTCTCCTTTGTATGCACGGATGAGATCCAAAGCAGATAGCTATCAGCCTTTGCTATTTATTTTGTTTCAAATCATTCATCCAGGTGGTACAGGTGGTCACAGAGGACAGGAAGGAACAGAGGGCGGGGTCCAAGGCAGACAGACAAGCACTACCATTCTGTCTCTCCAGTCTTCTCCACACTGTTTTTGGGAACATTTATTGGATTTATATTTCATTTACTTTACTTTAACATTAAACTGTAATCATTTAGATACTATGACTCAAAGCAGCAAGCTTTGGTGGCGGAAAATAAAGGTAATGCAGACATGGCGTTTCCACCTTCATAACAATTGTACAGGCGGTGAATTTTTCAATAACTCACCTATTTGGATTTTAATTGAAAGGTTTGCAGACACAGGGAGCAGCAGCTGGTAGCTTTCTGCAAGGCTTCCCCTCCACTAATTCAAACTGAACCAGACTTCTTGACTGTGTTTGTGTTGTTGACGCCTTTTGTAGCATTTTAATGCAATTATATGACAAATAATACCAGAGTAGAGGAGGGCATTTATAGCACATTAAGACCCAAAACTGCACCCAGTGAGATTGTCTCGTCTGTACTTATGTGGTGGAGTCAGAAATGTAAAAACATACCAGCAGGGCTGTGTGGGAAAGTGGGGTTTTTGTGATTTGTTCTGACCCTCCAAGGTAAATATTATGTAAACATAAAAAACCAACTGCAAAAATGTTGGGAATTTGAGTAAAATTTAAATAAACACAGAATGGAACAATTTTTATAAACAGATATTTTATTTACAATAGGCCATGAAATATCAAATGTTTAAAATGAGTGTACCATTTAAAGAAAACATATTTTCTCATCTTTTAATTTGATAACATCTTTAAGTTGGGACAGGGGCAGGTTTTCCCACTTTTCCTGAGTCCGTTTTTAATGTGTTTTGTCCCAGAGAAAACAGGTGCCTTCACATTCATCTATGGCTTCTTTTTTAACCTGCATTTGTGGATGGTAAAGCAAACTGTGTTCACAGACAGTGATTTCTGAGAGGGTTTCTGAGCCCATGCAGTGATTTCCATGACAGAATTAAGCCTCTTTTTAATCCAGTGCCAGCTGAGCCCCAAAGATCATGGGGCTCCAATAGTCATTTTAGGCCTTGTCCCTTGCGCATAGATTCTCTGAATCTTTTGATCATATTATGTATCACAGATGATGAAATAGTCAAAGTCCTTGGAGTTTTATTTTCAGGAACATTATTCTGAAATTGTTCCACAGATTGTAATGTTTTTTTGTTTTTTGTTTTTCAGATTGGTGAACCTCCTGAGAAACTCAGTCACAGTCATATTATTGACCTGTTACCGAGGAACCTTATTAGTTGCAAAATGTTCCTCATTTGTTTCATTTTACTGCAGTTTGCTTTTCCAGCCTTTTGTTACCTCCATCCCAACTTTTTTGAGATGTGTTGTTGCCATCAAATTCAAAATATGCTTGCTCATAGGGGGTCGGGTTTTCTCTGTAATTATTGTACAATACCTTAAGACGACTGTTTGCTGTGATTTGGTGCTATATAAATAAAACTGAATTGAACTAACTTGAAGTGAGTTAATATTTTTCATGAAACAGTAAAATGTCTCAGTTTACACATGTTCAATTTCTGTGTAAAATCCGGATTTGTGAGAAAATCATTGCATCTTGTTTTTTATTTAAATTTCACACAATGTCCCAAAATTTTCAGACTTGGGTTTATATTTTGGGGGAATTGGGGTGACACTGACTTCACTGCACTGAGAATTGTTTTTACATTTTTGGTTAGCTAAACATATTCCTCCAGGCTTACATTTGCCATAATACGGCCATGTTACTGCAGCTGCAAAGCCTCCTAACACTCCATATCATTCCATATCACTGCCTTTGTTTTATCCTTTCCTGCAACATGGCTCCAAAACACTTTATGTGTTTTGCATTTTGGTAAATATAGTAGAGCACAGTGCTATTTATAGAAGTGCAGCGTGCTGTGCACCTAAGTTGGGTCTGTTGCTTGGTGGGAAAGATGAGATGGGTCAGAGGTGGAGCGCTTGAGGATACTGTAACCCAGATGACGGAGCTAGAATGATTGGCCTTGCGGCGCTCAGTGTGCCGCCATGCTTAATGCTCCCACAGGAACATGGTTACACAAGATGCATGTCTCATTTGCCTTTTGTTCTGTGGGGAGAGGGAAGGTATTCAGGAATGTCAACTGACTGTGGAACTAAGAGCTTGTGCATTACTGCCATTAGTCTGTTTGTGTATGGGCCATTTATTTTTTAATATACTTAAAAAAGCAAACACACATTATAGAAAGTATCTCTGAAAAGGTTTTGTTATATAAAACCACTTTCTTGAATGCATAATGATGCGTTCACTGTATTTATTTATCATAAACTTTCTCTCTTGAGTTGGAGCTGCCACTAATGGTTTGTCTGATGGTTTGTTTGTGAGTGTGTTTTTTATGAAAAGTTCCTAAACATTCCAATATCTTTTTGTTTGGGTCTTTTTTCTTCCACTTAGGATATCATGTTTCCAGCTCCATGGTTGTGGAGGAGGCAAGATGGGAGAGTCGTCACCTTCTACAGGAAGACAACCACTCCAAGCTGTACTCAGAGTCTGAGAAGAACTGCACCGAACCAGGTAAGAGTAATTCAAAGGTGTCTCACTTGCCAGAGTGTCAGTGTGGGAATTTCCTGAAAAGCTCTGATTAGAGCAAATGGATGTTAAGTGATGCTCATATCTATACTACCCATACCTAATGTATATTAACTGTGGTGGCCCAGAACCAAAGGGACATCTGTTTTGGCCATCTCTACCTTTCTTTGTTCAGACACAGTGGAGACAGAGACAAGAAATGTGGAAGAGAGAGCAGGGGAATGACATGCAGCATTAGAGATACAATCCTCAGGGAGTATACACCCATGTGGTATACACCCTGTCCACTTGGCTATAGAGTCATCCCACCAGATTCTGTCTTGGTTCCACCGGGCATGGGTTAAGAGCAGCTGTGCTACTATTAGTTTTTAAGATGGTGGAGTACTGACACTGTCAAAATGTTAACATTAAACTTATACTGGTATCAGCCTGTCTTCAAACAACCAATATATATATATATATATATATATATATATATACACACACACACACACACACACACACACACATATATATATATATATATGTGTGTGTGTGTGTGTGTGTGTGTGTGTGTGTGTGTGTGTGTGTGTGTGTGTGTGTGTGTGTTTTTAACATCTGTGCACCACCTGTGCAAAATGGATGCAGTCCATTAAGCTGAACACACCAATCCCCTTGGCAACCACAGTGTCTTGGAGGTAAACGTGCATGCACTCTCGTGTAGCATAAATGAACTCACAAGCAGTGTTTTGGAGCTGTGCTGTGTTGTTGAAATTGAGCAGAATAACATGAAACACAGACATTAAACGTAACAGTGAACATTTTAAAGGCTGGCCGTTGATGAAAGCCTCGAGCTCTGAGGGGAGAGAAGCTAGAGAATTGAGGCAGCACGAACAGTTCAAAAACAATTTAAATGAGAAAAAAAAGCTATTTATTAACTGATTAAGTCGTGTTTTAGACTGTTTATTGCTAGCGGATCTATTGTGACCCAAAGTGCAGCCGTGACCGGTTCTGAATGACAGCTTTACAGCAGACAACCGCTCCCCCTCTTCCAGGTACTGCGTACCGGCGCACAATCTTTTAGTGGTATGCAGTACCAGACTGTACCGGCTTACTTTCACCCCTGCACCCACTGTCCACCTGAACTGATATGAAAACTTAATTTTTTAACAGAACATAATGTAGAAAAATTAGCACGGGGATAATTGAAAGTTGTGATTGCATATTTCATCTCCAACTCCATTGTTACAATATTCCCAGCACTGTCTGTAGCACATCTAACATCCTTGTTTAGTATGTGGCTCACCTACCCCTAAGTTGTTCACTGGTGGATGTTAAGAAGATAAATTTCTAGTTTGTGAAATAACATTTCCTCTCTTTTATACCCAGCAGTAACAGTGAGCAGTATAGCTAACTATCATTAGATTCCACTAATCATTAATGCTGTCCAGTTCTCAACACCACTCAGACTCCAAAACAAACTTTAAATAAATTACAACAAAACTGATGGCTTTAGGTACTATTTTACTAATAACAATGTTATTAGTGAGAATTTGGCCAAGTGAGAATTTGATTGTCAGGGGACACTGCAATCCCACAATGTGTACACTTTGCAGGCTGTGGTTACAAACTCAACCCTGAGCTGCCTTGCTAATATTAACTAATACCAGCATGCCTTCTAATACAAACAGTTTCCAAGCTGTCTTACTTTCTTGAGTTAACAAGGTCAACTAAATCATCCAAATGCCAGGGTCTGATCTGGCAACTTAGCTGCTTATTTGTGCAGTAAATATATATATATAGCTCGCCCTTTGTCAGCTGGGATAGGCTCCAGCCCCCCCGCGACCCTGAACAGGATAAGCGGAAAAGAATGAATGGAAATGAATGAATATATCAATGTTTATGGCTAGCTGACTATCCAGGTCTTACTTGACAATCGCTTGAAAGATTGTCTGAATAGAAGTGTTAGTTGGCTAGCTTTCCAAATTGCTTCTCCAGCTAATGTGATCCATGACGCTAACTTGTATGCCAAATAGTACTAATTTTATGCATCAAAAAATCATATAGTGGCTCAAAGCAAAGATGCTATTAATATGCAGGCAGATAGTCAGGTAACTGTAATTTATATTACCTGCATAACATATATCTGGCATTGTTAGCTTCATCACATCAAGTTCAGCATTGTTGTCATTATACTGATTTGTTATACATATTAATGTCATACAGTGCATATAGTAGCGCAGCACAATACTACAGTCACACTGGGAGACACAGGGGTTGCTATGACCAAAATTTATGCAATGAACCTGCAGTCTTAATGACTTTAAAATGGTCCTTCAAAGACGGGGATCATAGACTGCAGCCACTCACAGTGAGATGCCATCTTGAAAGTGGCTTTGGTGTGTCACAATCATAATAAAACAGCAATAAGATGGAGTCAGTCACCTATCAGTCTCCTGTCAGTCTGATGCAAATTGCTGTTTGTGATAATATGGCAATTAACTGTGGTAAACTGGTGAAAATTGCAAATCTTTTGATATCTGTTGCAAATCTGTTATCTACATACACAGAAATTCACATTAAACAGACACTGTTATTAACTACATACATACGTAACCCAGCCAGAACCTCATAGATTCGAAAGAGAAATTCCACAAATAGTGATGTTGCTACAGGATGGCAATTTAACTGCACAATCACATAGGTGTTTGGCAACCTTTCTGTCATATAGGAATACAACTAAAATGCAATCTGTTAAGTTGCATCCTCTATTGCAGAGATACACTGCAGACAAGTTGGTTCATTGGTGCAGACTGACTTAGACTGATTGCAGCATCTTGGCTATTTACATCTATAATACAATTAATAAAATATAATACAATTATTTGCCATCAGTCATCTCTCTTAAACAAAGGTTTTCTGGAATCTATAACACAGTTTATGAAATTGACACATGGGTCTTTTTTCTCAGCCTACTGTAACTTAGTATAATGTATAATGAAAATAATTGCTAGTTACAGGACTAGTATTTTGAATTAGATCTTAAATGTTGTTATAGGCTTGCTTAGGGTTAGTGTTTGATAGAAGAATCAGATTAATACTTGGAAAAGAAACACACTGCCTACACCACTTCCCTTCACCTTTCTGCACACACACACACACACACACACACACACACACACACGCACACACACACGCACACACACACAAAGAACACAAACCTCTCCCAGATAGAAACCCTCTCTGCTCTCCTCCAGACCAAAAGCTGCCAGCATCAGTGTGTGTTTGTGTGTGAGTCTCTTCCTCAATGTGCACCAAATGCCCTCGTGCCTTATGTTTATTTTCTCTGTGGGCTTGTCTATGTATGTGTGAGAGTGTTTGTGTGGGTGGAGAGATGGAGGAGGACATCTTTGTGTGTTTTCCCTGTGGCGTGGAGTGTGTGAGTGTTTTTCATGTGGAATCCTGTGGCTTTACAAGGCTAGCGTCCTGCCAAGCATTCTCTTGATCTCATTGTAAACACACAGCCCCCATCTAATGCACGCATGTAAATACACTTTGTTCTGTGTTTTGGGGATGCAAAGACGTTACTCCGTGTGACTGGATTCATATGGACAAGTTATATTTAGGCAGCACATAGTTTATAGCCTGTTTCTGTTTAATTACACTTTGTCTCCTGAAACTCTAATTACCTTAATAGGGATTACTCCTGCTTTTTTTTTGCGCTAATAAGGGCCTTCACAATGTGCTCCTTACGTCTCACTCCCCCACTTCTGTGTTTCTTTCGCTCTTTTATCATCTGTTTAGCTCTCTCTCGTCCCCCCGGAGCGCTCGCTGTCTCCTGCTTCTTTGTTTTTCTTTTCTCTCTGTGCTTTTTTCTCTCCTCCTTCACAGATACAATCATCAGTTCAATTGCAAGTTGTAGAGCACACAGTCGTCACGCGCTGCAGAAACGCGGCACAGAGGCATGTACTCACTGAGACAACACGTGCACATGCATCTCTGTGCATGCAGCTGATGCGGCAACACGTGCATGCACATATCCATCTAAAGAAACATTTTCTCTCATGCGGAGCAACTGCATGTTATTCTTCTCAAACCCAGTGGCACTTTTTTGCAGGGAGCTTAATTAGATTTGTTTCATTTGTTTAACTTTATGCAAGATTAGATTGAAAACCAAACAGCATCTTGAATTTGAAAGATTGCCTCTTATTGCTTGATGTTGCCAGAAGCAGTGGATTCATTAAGTTGAGATGAACCATTTTGTCAGTGAGCATAGGCTATGTGCTGTAGGTGAGTATGTGCTGGAATTAGTTCTGATGTGAAAAAAATCTGAATTCTATTGTTCACAGCAACAGTTTTGGGGGAAATAGCCTTCTATTTTTACTTGCATCCACTTGCCAAGCCTGCTCAACAATTGAGCTTGAAGATGTGACAGCAAAATTCTCCATATAAAGGTTTACTGCTTTTGCTTTTGACTGAGTCCAGCTGGCGTCAGTGTGGCTCATTCAGGTAAGCACTTCTCTGCTCACTTTAGCTAAAAATGATGCTGTTTGTGGGACAAGTACAAAAGATGGATGTACCAACATAAGTCATCCATTGGTAAGTAATCCAAGCTGAGTATTTTCATCTCTTCCATCTTGGAGTTGTCAAATTAGATACAGGCTCAATAGAGAGCAGTTGGTTTGCCTTCTTTTTTGACCCTAATGATAACAAAATTTACAGACGGAACATCATGTTCTGAAACTAGGGACTGAAAATATAAACTCATCAGTGTTTACTGAGCTCATAGATATAGGGAACCAAGGCTCTTTTATAGACTTCTACATAATTATATTTCTTTGTGAAACAAGGCGTCTCCCCCTGCTGGCCACTGAAAAGGGCTTTTGTGTTAGCTTCACTTTTCAGACCCTACATTTTACTGATTTGCACTATTGTCACTAATGCATATGCATCCTCTATACATTAGTTATTCAATCCAGCCTATCACAGTGGTCTTTGGGCAAGGGCAAGGGTAAACCCTGAACAGGTTGGCAGTGTATCACAGGGCTGAAAATATACTACCATTAATGGAGCAACTGAAGAATTTTAACTTTGTCCATGTCCAAAAAGTTGCTAGCTGTTGGGTCAGCATACTTGACACTGCAGTAATCCAAAATGTAGGTCTTGATAACTATCAATGTTGAAAAGGTGTAGTTCACACATTTTGAAAGGGTTTCTTGGCTCCCTCCATCTTCACCCATGTAGGGACACAACCTCTGTAAGCGCTCCCTCCTGCTCCAGCAACCTCTTGATCATTTTCTGCCACCAGCATATGTCTGATGAGGTGGCAGAAACAAGTCCAGAATCTGGACTTAAGCCAGCTCTCTTCTTTTCCTCCAGCTGAGAAACTGCTGACATTTCTGTTACATGGAATAAGTTCTGGTGATCGGGTTGTCATCTGTGCCATGTTTTGTGAGAATAACAGTCAACTGTAGCTGCTGTTACTCAGCTCTATGTAAACAACAAAACAAAGCCAGGTGTTAGGTTTGGCATGTCACAACTACACAAAGTCTCTATTGCTCAATAATTTGTAACCAGTACAAAGGATATGTATAATTTGTAACTAGTAAAGTATGCGGCAGTTGTGCAGGTATTTGTGGTTGTTCATTTATATTTCACATCTGATTTAACCAGCAGTAGTGCTCACCAGAAATAGAATCAGAAGAGAATGTTGCATTGTTGTAGCCAAGACCACCTAACCCAAGACCGAGACAAGACCAAGACCAGAGTGTACTGAGACAACATCAAGACTTTTAGGGTCCAAGACGAGTCGAGACCAAGACCGAGGGAGGGCGAGACCAAGACAAGACCAAGAGCAGTGCCTGACACTACATGACACAATAAAATGTGAAACATGATTAAAATCACTTCTCAAATTGATCTGAAAGGTCCACATTTCCATAAAATCACCTAGATATTAAACACTCACAGCTCAAATAAATATAACATCTTTATTTAATACTCCTGGGTCACTTCCGTCATTTATCACAGAATATAAAACCATTACTCATAGTTCATCACAATAGTCTTACCTTTTCTCTGCCTTTCATAAACAATACATAAAATTATGTTGTTTTTAAACCAACTACAATCTTTGTAAAAAAAAGGGTGCTATTTCAAAACCACATAGCTAAATGTGTAAAACTGAAAAAATGGCAAACAATCATTTTACAGTAAGAACTAAAGCCTTTAATCTTATACAGATTAAAGCTGCAGTATGTAACTTTTATAAAAAAAATCATGTTTTTACGTGTTTATTAAAACTGTCACTATGTCACGACAGTATTAAACTGATAATCTGCAAAAAAAAAATCAAGCTCCTCCACCTCCTCCCTGAACTGCTCCCAGTCAATAACAACCAATTAGAGCCAGGAGGAGGGTCTTAGCACTGTCAATCACTCCTCGTGTATGCTGCTCAATGTAGTTGTGTGCGATACTTCAAGATTTGGTATCGATCTGATGCCAAGTAAACACAGGACCATTATCACCAATACTGATACTGATACTTTTTAATAATTATGAAGAATTTTCATGAAGTTTAACTGGCTTGAAAATTTTTTCCTTTGGATCATCAATTAGTTAAAACCCAGGATAGAGTTGGGCAAAGTTTATAGGTAAGTAGAAAATTCATCTATCCATCCATCCAATCTCTTCTGCTTATCCGGGGCCGGGTCGTGGGGGCAGGAGCCTAAGCAGAGAAGCCCAGGCTTCCATCTCCCCAGCCACCTCCTCCAGCTCATCCGGGGGGGACCCCAAGGCGTTCCCAGGCCAGCCGAGAGATATAATCTCTCCAGCGTGTCCTGGGTCTACCACGGGGCCTCCTCCCAGTGGGACATGCCCGGGACACCTCACCCAAGAGGTGGCCAGGAGGCATCCTAATCAGGTGCCCGAGCCACCTCAACTGGCTCCTTTCGATGTGGAGGAGCAGCGGCTCTACTCTGAGCGCCTCCCGGATGGCCGCACTCCTCACCTTATCTCTAAGGGAGAGGCCAGCCACCCTTCGAAGGAAGCTCATTTCTGCCGCTTATATTCGCGATCTTATTCTTTCGGTCACTACCCAAAGCTCGTGACCATAGGTGAGGGTAGGAACGTAGATCGACCGGTAAATCGAGATCTTCGCTTTTACACTATGCTCCCTCTTCACCACGACTGACCGGTGCAGCGTCTGCATCACTGCAGAAGCAGCCCCGATCCATCTGTCGATCTCCCACTCCCTTCTCCCATCACTCATGAACAAGACCCTGAGATACTTGAACTCCTCTACTTGGTTCAAGAACTCGTTCCTGAGCCAGAGAGGGCACTTCACCCTTTTCTGGCTGAGGACCATGGCCTCAGACTTAAAGGTGCTGATTCTCATGCCGGCCGCTTCACACTTGGCTGCGAACCATTCCACTTCGAGCTGGAGGCCACCCCCTGATGAAGCCAGCAGGACCGCATCATCTGCAAAGAGCAGAGATGAGACTCTGCTCTTTGCAGATGATGCGGTCCTGCAAAGAGCAGAGATGAGACTCTGAGGCCACCAAGGAAGACGCGTTCCGCCACCTGGCTACGCCTAGAAATTCTGTCCATAAAAATTATGAACAGAATCGGTGACAAAGGGCAGCCCTGACGGAGTCCAACACCCACAGGAAACGAGTTCGACTTATTGCCGGCTATACAGACCAAGCTCTCACTGCGGTTGTACAGGGACTGAATGGCCTCCGACAACAGGCCAGACATCCCATACTCCCGCAGGACCTCCTAAAGGATACCCCGAGGGACACGGTCGAATGCCTTCTCCAAGTCCACAAAGCCAAAGCCAAAGGCTGAGGAGTGTGATCCCCCAAAAGTTGGAGCACACCCTCCGGTCTCCCTTCTTAAAGATGGGGACCACCACCCCGGTCTGCCAATCCAATGGCACTGCCCCAGATCTCCACGCGATGTTGCAGAGGCGTGTCAACCAAGACAGCCCAACATCCAGAGCCTTCAGAACCTCAGGGCGAATCTTGTCCACCCTAGGGGCCCTGCCACCAAGGAGTTGTTTTACTACCTCAGTGACCTCACCCCCAGTGATGTTCAAGTCATCTCCCTTGTCCCCAGACTCTGCTTCCACTACAGAAGGCGTGTCAGTGGCATTCAAGAGGTCCTCGAAGTATTCCTTCCACGTCCGACTATAGCCTTAGTTGAAGTCAGCAGCACCCCACCCGCAGTATAAACCGTGTGAGTGGAGCACTGCCTTCTCCTCCTGAGTCGCCTGACGGTTTGCCAGAATCGCTTCGATGCCATCCGAAAGTCTTTTTCCATAGCCTCACCAAACTCCTCCCACACCCGAGTTTTTGCTTCGGCCACTGCCCGAGCTGCATTCCGCTTGGCCTGCCGATACCTGTCAGCTGCCTCTGGAGTCCCACAGGCTAACCAAGCCCGATAGGACTCTTTCTTCAGCTTGATGGCTCCCTTCACCTCCGGTGACCACCATCTGATTCGGGGGTTACCACCACGACAGGCACCAACCACCTTGCAGCCACAGCTCTGAGCAGCAGCCTCAACAATGGAGGTGCGGAACATGGTCCATTCGGACTCAATGTCCTCAGCCTCCCTCGGAATGTTGTCGAAGTTCTGCCAGAGGTGGGAGTTGAAGATCTCCCGGACTGGGGCTTCTGCCAGACGTTCCCAGCGCACCCTCACAATACGTTTAGGTGCACCAGGTCTGTCCAGCATCTTCCCCTGCCACCTGATGGTGGTGATCAGTTGACAGCTCAGCTCCTCTCTTCACCTTAGTGTCCAGAACATACGGACGCAGATCCGATGATACGATTACAAAATTGATCATCGACCTGCGACCTAGGGTGTCCTGGTGCCATGTGCACTTATGGACATCCTTATGTTTGAACATGGTGTTCGTTATGGGCAAACTGTGGTTTGCACAGAAGTCCAACAACAATACACCATTCGGGTTCAGATCGGGCAGGCCGTTCCTCCCAATCATGCCCCTCCAGGTCTCACTGTCATTGCCCACATGACCGTTGAAGTCTCCCAGCAAGACTATGGAGTCACCAGATGGAGCACACTCCAGCACCCCGCCCAGTGACTCCAAAAAGGGTGGGTACACCGGTGAAAACTCCGACATACAGGCAGCAAGCCGGGGGGATACAAGAATACCCACCCCAGCTCGCCGCCTCTCACCGAGGACAACTCCAGACTGGAACAGAGTCCAGCCCTTCTCCAGGAGACTGGTTCCAGAGCCCAGGCCATGCGTTGAGATGAGCCCAACTATATCTAGCTGATATCTCTCAACCTCACGCACTAGCTCAGGCTCCTTCCCCACCAGAGAGGTGACATTCCATGTCCCAATAGCCAGTCTCGATAGCCGGGGATCGGTCCGCCAGGGCCTCTGCCCTTGGCCACCGCCTGACACACGTTGCACCCGACCCCTGCGATGCCTCCTGCGGGTGGTGGGCCTACAGGAGGGCGGGCCCATGTAACCTCTTCGGGCTGCGCCCGGCCGAGCACCACGGGCTAATGCCCGGCCACCAGATGCTCTACCTCGAGCTCCCTCGCCAGGCCTGGCTCCAGGGTGGGGCCCCGGTAACCCTATCCCGGGCAGTGTAAACTGTTCCCTTGCTGTTACAATCATAGGGGTCTTCTGAACCGCTCTTTGTCTGGACCCTCACCCAGAACCAGTTTGCCAGTTTGCTCCTCCGTGAATCGCCACCTTATCGTGGTGGAGGGCTTTGTGTGTCCCAGTGATCCCAGAAGCTATTTTGCCTGGGGGCTTGTCTCCCTGGTAGGGTAAGTAGAAAATACTTTATCAAAATAAAAGTTATTGTTATGAAATAATAGAACATTAACAAAACAATTTTCCCCATATATTGATGTCTGGATTTTTTTTTTTTCATTAATGAAGTGTACAAATTCATCACTCAAGAACAAATGCAAACTTTTTTTTCCAGGTAGACTGTTCAGAAAGTATAATACAAAAATTTAATAAAAAATATCCCTTCATTCACTAATTTTCTAGATTTTTTCTTAAACAAAAAAGTTGCACAAATTTAAATTTAAATTTGCTTTAAATGTTTCATAGCAAATTCCTTTTTTTTCCCAAATAAAATATTTTATTTGGGAAAACATGAAAGTATAACAAAACACTGTGGGGAGGGGAGGAGAAAAGTATGCCTGTTTTGTGCTGTAACAGGAGCGACACTTAGACAGTCGGCCTGCATCTTTGATGAAACCGCAGCACTGCATACAGGAGAGAAACTGAAGCTAAAGTATCAATCTCATTACACTGATATTGATCAATACCAATACCAATGTTGGTATCGATATTATCGATATTAGGATCGATCTCCCCATCACTAGCTCAATGTACTAATGGTGGAGAAACAACTTACTTAGTTCTCTGCTGTTACCATTGGTGGTGGCCATGGTAACTTCAGTGTTCTAGCAAGAAATATTTCTCAGCCCAGCGCTAACACTAATGCTAACTGCTAAATGCCACTCCCGCTTGTTAATTGAGTGATGGGGCCTAAGATGTAACTGAAAAGCACAGTAATCAGTTTTTTGGACGCGTAGTTACATTTCTCAAGGTGCATGTCTGGTTTGGTTCAGAGAGGATTTTCAGTTATGTACATAGGACCAATGCAGAACTCTAAATCAGGACTTATTAGATCGAGTGATATTTTTTGCATATAATCCAGAAAAGTTACATTTATATATCATGCCGTTTCCTTCTTCTAATGTGTTTGCAGAAATCACATAAAAAGCATACACAACAAAAACATAATCCAGATATTTTAACGATCAGCTGCTAAAAGCATTTCCTGCATTTGAATATCAACCACCATGTTGTGGGTATAAACGATCATGTTTTTAATGCAACAACAGGAAGTGACATCATCTTGCTGGGAACTGTAGTTTTTTATTCTTGAAGGCCTCTCATAGCTCCATTGGTGCTGAAAACTAATGTTTGACTATGGCTTTCTGAATACAAGTAGGGCTGCAACTATCAATATATAATGAAATTGAGTTACTCCAAGAATTTTTGCAGCCCTAAAATTTGCATTAAATTTTCAGTTTGTGTATCAAAATACATGAAGGTTGGTATTTACCTTTCATGCTGGGATTTTTTGTTGAAGAGGAAGCCTGAAATTTTCCTTTGATCTTCATTTTTCCTCTTCCCTTCGTGTTCATGCCGGTTGTTATTTCTATTTATGCAGCACTTGCATGACCATAGTAAGATCAAACGTACACATTGTGAATGCAACTGCCCGTGCCCTGTGGTAGATTGCAAAGTGTGGTGAAATGATACAGGTGTAAGCAGCGATAATAGCTGCAACCTAGCTGGGGCGGAGTCTGCGGCGCTGCGCTCCTGGGAGAGGGCGGAGGAGCGCAATCTTTGTTGGATATGAATCAGTATGATTTGCATCCAATAAAAGCAAAGATGTTAACAAATAAATTGGACAATATTCTGGCAAATTAGTGATATTTCCAGAGCTGTGGTCTTGACTGGTCTTGAAATAAAATCCCAAATCCGCAATCTCTGAGTCCATGACAAGATTGAGACCAAATGCGGTCGAGTCCATGACAAGACCGAGACCATCAAAAAGCCAAGACCGATCTCGAGTACTACAACACTACAATGTTGTCTGTATCCCTGTCTGTAATATAAAATAAAAAGAGATCTTTTTTTTTTCTTACATTTGGCCTACTTTATATATAACTGCATCAATAATTTCCATCTAGTGTTTGCTCTTCCTGTCACATGGAATGTAACTAGCAAGTGCCCCGGTGATGTTCGGTGGAGTAATTTTTTTACTTGTGGGTCGCATGTCAGCAGCTGCTCCTCCTTTGTAGCCTGTTTGTACTCATTGGTTTGCTTTTGCCTCCCATCTTTAGCAGAAACAGTTTTCTTGCATATTTTTCAAAATCTTTTGCTTTGTTGGAGGTTGTTGAAGTAGCTCCCTTTTTAGGTACTAATCATCATCAGAGGCTGACATGTCACTCTTGCTCTCAAACATGCCTGGGCTTATCTCTTTGTGGGCACTAAGGAATTTGAATTCATGGTGTTGCTATATATAAGTGTCATTGCAATATTGCTCTTTTATATCAAAAATGTATAACAGTATTATCGCAGACTATTTAATATGGAACAGCCCTAGTTACCAGGATATAAAAACTGCATGTATAGAATGATCAGTAAAATCTTTGCTGTTGATAAATTCTCCCAAAGATTTGAATTCTGGATTCTCTGAGTGCTATGGTTCTCTGTTTTAATCATCTCTGGTAAACTTCACACTTGATTTTTTATATCAGGTGTGTGAGTAGACATAAATAAATAGATAAATAGATGTTCTGATAGTCATTGTTTATGATACATGGTGACTGAAGTAAATATCCAATACTAGACAATAAAACCTGTTTTTTATACCCATCTTTTTTTAACCCCTTAGCATCCACCATTGTCAACGGTGACCTGTCTATGGTTAGGATTGGTTTTTATTTAGCTACATCCTAAATCTGAACTTTTTCAGAAACCTGAAGATGTTACATTTCATTTCATTTGGGTATAACAGGTTTTTTCCAAATTTCTACAAAGGGGCAGACATTTGCAAAACACTAACTTTGGCTCTGGCAGACACTGTGGGAAGCACACACAATAACACAAATACACACATATACAAGCAGATAAAAAATTAAAAAGATAAAATTCTTCCTGAGGTCTCTCTCTCTCTCTCTCTCTCTCTCTCTCTCTCTCTCATACACACAAACAAGCACACACACACACAGTTGTCTAACCCTATCTCTATAAATTTTGTTGTTTTTTTCTGTCTATGTATAATATATACACTACTCAAAAAATTAAAGGAACACTTTGAAAACACATCTGATCTTAATGGGAAAAGAAATCATGCTGGATATCTATACTGATGTGGACTGGGTAATGTGTTAGTTATTAAAGGATAACACATCATTTGGTGGAAATGAAAATTGTCTCCCTACAGAGAGCTCATTTCAAAGATACCCCAAAAATAAAAGTGAAAAAATGATGCAGCAGGCTAGTCCAGTTTGACAAACTTTCATTGCAGCAACTCAGATTGGTACTCAGTAGTTTGTATGGCCCCCAGCTTGCCGACGTTGTCAGGCATGCATACAAGCTAATAAGGAACCTAGGACCCACTGCACCAGCATAGGTCTGACAGTGGGTCCAAGGATTTTAACAGAAAGCCTGGTTAGACATGAAAGAGATGATTTGTGTAAGACGGTAAACAGGGCATCACAGCCTAAGCACATTGACACAAATGCATGAACAATTTTTTTCCACTTCAGTTGAAGAAACAATAACTTACACTTTAGTAGTGTTCCGTAAATGAAGGAAACAGGAGCGTGTAATAGATTTTACATGCGAGCCAAAGCACAGTAATTAAAAATTCAAATAATGAAATGTAAGAATTTGAATATTAGGACTAGCAGATGAGCAAAAAGAAGCAATCACTTGACGGCTATTGGATATAGTTCAGGAGGAACCACAGTCATGGTTTTAGTCTTGTTGGGATTTAAAACAAGGCAGTTGCTGGGGAGCCAGTCACTTATCTGAGATAGAGAGTGGTCTAGGGTGGACGGCTATTGAGGTGGTGAGATTTAAAAGACATATATATATATATATATATATATATATATATATACAGCCTGTCCTCAGAGTGAAAACGTAGGTATTGGTCGAAAAGGCGACGTCTAGTGGTCGTAGACGAAAGTGCGTTTAAAAAATGTGTTTGGTTTTGTCCGGCAGACCCCAAAAGAAGTCGTAAGTATCAATTTCGTCACATTCGTTATTCATGTACGAAAGTCATTATTTTGCCATGGGATAGTTTGACATGACAGCCTGGGCGCGAACCATCAACCTTCCAATTGATAAATTACTATTCTATCCTCCGAGACATTACCCAAGGACATGTCCATACGACACGCGAAGCCGGAGGTAGGCGCGGTCATTTGGAAACGTAAATATGGGTCGTATTTCGGGGCCCTGCAGAAAAGATGGATGCCTACGTTTTGATTGGAGGACATGTTGATATATAAAAGACATATTATTAAAAGATTGAATGATACATGCTAAAGGAAGATCATAGAAGAAAATAACAATGGACTAAACCTTGCGGAGCCCCACAGGTTAGAAAGCAGTGGTAGAGGAGAACTTGCTCACCCTAACAGAAAAAGTCATCAGATAAATAGGTGGAAAAGCAATCTAATGCAGAGCGAGATACCAGCTAAAGGTTTAAGCCTATTAAGTACAATATTATGGTCAACATTATCAAAAGCTACACTGAGGTCAAGTAATATGACTACAGTATGTCTGTGTAGATTCTCAGTCATCCAGGTCATAGTAGTCTCTGGAGCTTGAAAAAGGCGACTGGACTTCTTTTTGTTTCTTGAAGACGTTTCACCTCTCATCCGAAAGGCTTCTTCAGTTCTCAACCAAATGGTGGAGAGACCCAGGTATTTAAACCCCTGTGGGCGTAGTCCCCTGGAGGTGGTTATGACCCTCTATTGATCATGTGCGTGAACACATGTGCCCAGGTGTGAAGGGGGCGTGGGTCACATCAAAGGCAAGGAAAGACAACTACGTAAATTTCAAACTCTGCAAACCAAGGCATACCATTCATCTGTTAACAAACAGGACGACACGATAAGCAATGGAAACCAAGGAAAGTGGGTGAAGAACCTATCAGACAGGGTCCTCACCAAACCAGAAGAAAATGTGCTAGCCAAAGGACTCAACTTTGCCATAGCCCCACAACAGCTTCCTATAGTAGACCTCATCACAGCAACAGAAACCGCTATAAGAAATAACAAACTTTCTCATCCTGTAGCAGAACAGATCAGGATGAAAGTTTCAGCCGCTCTTTCCAGTGCAAGACTTCCTCCATCCAACCTCACCATTCAGGAGAAGAAGGCCATCACAGCCCTAAGCAAGGATCAAAACATCACCATACTGCCAGCCGACAAGGGGACGTGCACGGTTGTGCTGAATTCATCGGATTACCACAACAAAATTACTACACTCCTCAGTGACAACAATACTTATGAGGTCTTGAGACGTGATCCCACAAGCAACTACAAGAAAAAAGTTGTTTGCTGCCTGCAACAACTTGAAAAGGAAAAAGCCATTGACCGCCCCACTTACTACCGCCTGTACCCTGGAGAAGCCACTCCATGCATTTATGGACTCCCAAAGATCCACAAAGAAGGACTCCCACTTCGACCCATTATCAGCAGTATAAACTCGGTCACCTACAACATTTCCAAACACCTCGCCACCATCTTATCACCGCTTGTTGGCATCACACCCCACCACATTGAAAACTCTACAGATTTTACTAACAAGGTCCAGAATCTTGTACTGGATCCAGATGAAACCATGGTGTCCTTTGATGTGGTTTCACTTTTCACTTGCATACCTACAACTGAGGCAGTGGAGACCGTCAGAAGACGACTACAGGAAGACGATTCCTTACTGAACAGAACCAGCTTCACCCCAGATCAGATTTGGGCACTTTTAGATCTCTGCCTTACCACAACATATTTTAAATACAATGATGGATTCTACAGACAGAAGCATGGATGTGCCATGGGCTCCCCAGTGTCTCCCATTGTAGCCAACCTTTACATGGAGGAAGTGGAAAGTAAAGCTCTTGGTTCTTTCAAAGGGATGGCACCTAGCCACTGGTACAGATATGTAGATGACACCTGGGTCAAAATCAAAACCCAAGAAGTAGAAGCCTTCACTCGTCACATTAACTCAGTGGATAAATACATACGTTTTACCAGGGAGGACACCAGAGATAACAAGTTACCATTCCTGGACTGTGCGGTGCTTATCGAGGAAGATGGAAGCCTCAACATTGAAGTTTACCGGAAGCCCACACACACAGACCAGTATCTCCTCTTTGACTCCCACCACCCTCTGGAACACAAACTTGGGGTGATCAGGACCCTACAACACCGGGCGGAAAGTGTTCCCTCTAAGGCAGAAGGGAAGCATAAGGAACACACACACATTAAGAAAGCCCTCAAAACATGCGGTTACCCCAACTGGGCCTTCATCAAATCAGCTAAGATGCACAGGAATGAAGGCCAAACACAAACTACAGAGAACGGGAAGGACAAGAGGAACAACATTGTCATCCCATATGTGTCAGGCTTGTCAGAGAAACTCAGAAGAATTTTCTCCAAGCATGACATCTCAGTATACTTCAAACCAAGTCACACCCTAAGACAAAAACTGGTTCATCCCAAGGACAAACCCGCCAAACACAAGATCAGCGATGTAGTGTATGCTGTTCAGTGCAGTGAAGAGTGCTCGGACCTCTACATTGGTGAAACCAAACAGCCTCTTCACAAACGAATGGCACAACATAGAAGAGCCACCTCGACAGGACAAGATTCAGCAGTACATCTGCATCTGAAGGAAAAAGGGCACTCTTTTGAGGATGCCAATGTTCACATTTTGGACAGGGAAAACAGATGGTTTGAAAGAGGAGTGAAAGAAGCCATCTATGTCCACTGTGAACAACCATCATTGAACAGAGGAGGTGGATTACGTCACCAACTTTCCCCCGCTTACAGTGCTGTCCTGAGCTCCCTTCCCAGACGTCTCAACCCCCATTCACACCTTTGTTCCAGTGACCTCAATAGGCCACAGGAAACAATGGAGCGGAGTCCTAAATTGGTTTCAACTGAAACCACTGATTAAATATGACCCACGCCCCCTTCACACCTGGGCACATGTGTTCACGCACATGATCAATAGAGGGTCATAACCACCTCCAGGGGACTACGCCCACAGGGGTTTAAATACCTGGGTCTCTCCACCATTTGGTTGAGAACTGAAGAAGCCTTTCGGATGAGAGGTGAAACGTCTTCAAGAAACAAAAAGAAGTCCAGTCGCCTTTTTCAAGCTCCAGAGACTATGACTACAGTAGAATTCCCTGCATCAGAAGCCGTTAAAAGATCACTATAGACTTTTAAAACAGTAGTCTCATTGGAGGGCTGCTATCGAAAAACAGACTGAATATATTAAAAATCTGTCATTTGGATAATGAGGATTTGAATTTATGTCCACAAACTTTTCTAGCTTTTTGCTAATAAATTGTCATTTTAAAATAGCCTGATCATTAGCAACAGAACTGGCATCAAAATTGGGTTTCTTAAGTAAGAGCTTCCTTAAAGTAAGAAGAAATACTGCTGGTGAGAGTCCCAAATAGGACAAAGAGAGGTAATATTTCTAATGAGGATGATGAGGCTTTCATCGTGTGGAGGGGGTGACGATTTGGGTTTGTTTTGCAACCACAGGACCTGGGTACCTTGCAGTCATTGAGCTGGCCATGAACTCCTCTATATACCAAAGTGTTCTAAAGTCAAATGTGAGGCCATTTGTCCAGCAGTTAAAGTTTTGGCCACAAGTATGTCATACAGTAGAACAGTGATCCCAAGCACAACACAAAATCTACAACAGAATGGCTGAAAATGAAAAGAATTAAGGTGCTGCAATGGCCCAATAAAAGTCCAGACTTCAACCTGACTGCAATACTGTGGTGGTATATTAAGAGAGTTGTGCATAAACAAATGCCCACAAACCTCAATGAACTGAAGCAACATTGTAAAGAAGAGCAGGTCAAAATTCCTCCACAACAATGTGAGAGACTGATAAAATAATATATAAAAATATTACTGCAGATTAATGCCAATAAAGGTGGTTCTACAAGCTATGGACTCATTAAATATACTTGGTTTTTCACACAGTACTTTTGCATTTTTGGCTTAGAATTTGTTAAATAATGACAGTGTAATATGTTGTGTTCTTGTTCATCTGAGGTTGTATTTAAATAGTTGAAGACCTAGTAGAGATATAGAAAACCTTAGAATGACAGAGGGTGCATGTGTTTTTTTAAACTATGGCTGTATATATGAAACAGTGTGTGGGACCAAATGCTTTCTCTCTGTGCTCACAGCAGTACACTCAAACATGAAAAAACTCTTCATCTAAGCTGTCAGCAGAGATGTTTCTATGCATTCGTACAGCAATAGTCTCTCCAGAGCTCCGTTTGTGCTGTAATTGCTCAGATCAATGGCACTTACGTCCTCCTCCTCTTCTCATCCCACTTCACACAAACATCCATACTCATACTAACAGAGTAGCAAGTGTACACAGTCAGGCTCTGGCAGACAGTCAGGGAAGCACGTAAAATAATACAAACGCTCACACAAACACACATGTATATGAAGCAAACAATGGTGCATACAATGATTTTCTTTTGTCACCTTGGTATGGTTACAGTTTCCATCAAATAAAAAAAAATCAAGTAAAAGTCCTTTGGAGATCGCACACACAGACACACACGCACACACACACACACACACACACACATTCAGATATGATTACAGAGTGGAGTGTGTTGCATTAGAGATAATCATGTTTACAGTTGTCAACTTTCTCCTCTCCTCATGCACCACAAACAACAACCTCTGCCTCATTAGACTGTGTGTTGTGTGTTGTTTAATTGCCTGTGTGAATCTGTGTGTGCAGCATTAGTATTAACCTCTGTCTGTCATTTTCATCTGTGACTCATATCTATTCTCATCTCATTCAATCTGACTCCATGATAAGCAGCACAATGCGTGTGTAGGGAGTGTGGGCCATCCATCTTCTGATCTGTCTTATCAGTTTCACTTTAGCCTGTTTCTCTCTATCAACTCTTAATTTAGCATAAAAATCACTTGTTACAGTCTTAATTATACTCCAGTTAAACACTTAAAGGGTTAGGCTCTTTTGCAGTATTTCCCCCTTCTCTATACTTGTGTGATTAATCAGAATAACATTGTCGTTGACTGTGGGAATGGTGTTCTTTGGGTCATAATCAGCATTTCTTTTCCTCCAAAGACAGTGGGTAGAGTTGATGCCAAAGAACTCAATTTTGGTAGCATCTACCACATCACTTTCTCCCATGCCTTCTCTGAGTCATTTAGATGTTCACTGGCAAACTTAAAGGGGAAATATAATTCAAAATCCACTGTTTTAGCACTTAAATACATTTGTTTGTGTACTTTGAGTATCTAGGACTGCAGAAAATTTAAATTTATTCTCTCCTGGTGCTGGGTAGATATCTTTATATTCTTTTTGGGTCATATTTTTCAGTCTGTACAGTTTTTTTACTCCCTATTACATTTTCTTGTCAATTACATCACAGTATCTGCTATGGAACTGCTAAACAAGGTCATGGACTTCCGGCTTACCAATTTCGTGAATCCACCATTTTTTCTCACAGCGATTTTTTTGTAGTCCAAGTTCAGTTATGCTGAAGTTGCAAGTAGACAAGTCAGAATGTTCAGTTGTTGTATTAACCCACACGATTCCTTACATCGCCCCCCCGGCCAGAGCCTCTTTGAAGTGCCTGTTTCTCTGCCGATAGATAATCGTATCGCTGCTATCAAACTACAAAAATGGCCGAACAAGATGAAGTGGAACACTCTGTGACCTGGACGGGGGGGAAAGGGGGAGGGGGGGGGGGGGGGTGTCTCATTCACATTTAAAGAGTCCGCACCAAAATAAGATGTGCCCCAGAAGAGGGGTAAAAGAGGGGTCTGTGGAGCTACAATAACGAGGAATTCAGACCAAAACATTGCAGTTCCACTTTATATAGACAGTGTTAATTTCATTGACGAAATATTTTCGTCATAGTTTTCATCAGTGACCCTTTTTTCATGACGAAAATGAGACGATAATTTAATACAAACTACCTAAAAGGATAAAAACAGTGATGAAATTAATTGACACTTTCGTCAACGAATGACAATGAGACGAAAATGCTTGGCGGGGACGACATCCAATCAGAACCTATTTAAGTTTGTGAAAGGCAGGGACACGTTAGGAAAATATCCAATCAAACACACAGTTGCACAAATTTGCTCTAAACCCAGGAAGGCCACACTAGCCTGTGATTTGTCTTTGTATCCGATAGAACCAAGTTATGTAAACAATGTCAGCAGGGAGAAAGAAGAGCCGAAGTATGGACACATTTGTCCTTTGACGTTGTGACAAATAAACCATGTAAACTATCTCGGGTAAAAACACGACAAATCTTAAATGACATCTACAAACCAGTCACTCAGATCTCCATGCAAAGGTAAGCATTTTAATGTCATGCAGGGTAAAGTGTTTTTCCCAGTTTAGCGTTTGTGCTTAGAGAAAATAACCACACCGCGGTGGATCAGCCTGTCCCAATCTTAGTCCTGAACATTGTTGTTAAACACTCATATTATCTCAGTAAGGTGGTGTTAATGATCAGGTGTGTGGGAAGTAGGTGAAATGTTAACATTAATATTATTAATAATATTCAATTCAATTCAATTCAATTCAATTTTATTTATATAGCGCCAAATCACAACAAACTGTCGCCTCAAGGCGCTTTGTATTGTGGGTAAAGACCCTACAATAATACAGAGAAAACCCAACAGTCAAAACGACCCCCTATGAGCAAGCACTTGGCGACAGTGGAAAGGAAAAACTCCCTTTTAACAGGAAGAAACCTCCAGCAGAACCAGGCTCAGGGAGGGGCAGTCATCTGCCGCGACCGGTTGGGCTGAGGGGAGAGAAAAGACATGCTGTGGAAGAGAGCCAGAGATTAATATCAACTAATGATTAAATGCAGAGTGGAGTATAAACAAAGTAAATAAGGTGAATGAGAAGAAACAGTGCATTATGTGAACCCCCCAGCAGACTAGGCCTATAGCAGCATAACTAAGGGATGGTTCAGGGTCACCTGATCCAGCCCTAACTATAAGCTTTATCATAAAGGAAAGTTTTAAGCCTAATCTTAAAAATAGAGAGGGTGTCTGTCTCCCGAATCCAAGCTGGAAGCTGGTTCCACAGAAGAGGGGCCTGAAAGCTTAAGGCTCCGCCTCCCATTCTACTCTTAAGTATCCTAGGAACCACAAGTAAGCCAGCAGTCGCGGAGTGCTCTGTTGGGGTGATATGGTACTATGAGGTCTTTGAGATAAGATGGTGCCTGATTATTCAAGACCTTGTATGTAAGGAGAAGAATTTTAAATTCTATTCTAGATTTAACAGGGAGCCAATGAAGAGAAGCCAATATGGGAGAAATCTGCTCTCTCTTTCTAGTCCCTGTCAGTACTCTAGCTGCAGCATTTTGGATCAGCTGAAGGCTTTTCAGGGAGCTTTTAGGACAGCCTGATAATAATGATTCCATAACTTTTAATAAAAGTTTAATTTTGTGTGTGTATAATGACTAATTCAAAGAAGCTGAAGAAAAAGCATTTACATTTTACACCCTTTATATTTTAGTCGACTAAATCGACTGTAGATTTAGTCGACTGTATTCTTACGATAATTTGTCGACTGAAACCAGACTAAAACTAAAACTATTCAGATGACTAAATTGTGACTAAAACTAAATTACATTTTCATCAAAAGACTATGACTAAAACTAAATCAAAATTTGCTGTCAAAATTAACACTGATATAGACCACAAATGAATGATTTACATATGAAAAGGAAGGATTTAAAAGCATGATACATCCCCTTTAAGACAGGACTGTGCATGTGCTTTCTTAAGCAGGGGGACTTTACAGTTGCTGCAAGATTTCAGTCCATTACTGCGTTACCATTTTGGTTTGTACAGGGATTTTGGTTTGTGTTAGTTCTTGGTGACTCTGCTCCCAATTGCCTTCAGATCATGAACAAGGTGCTTCTGTGCAGTTTTGGGCTGATTCACCACCTTTCACATGATCATCCTCACCCCATGAGGCAAGATCTTGCATGAATGGTACAGTACACAATGACTAAAATGAATGGTCATTGTCTACTGCAGTTGTCACTTTATCATCAAGCTTTTGCTGATGTTCTTGTAGCCCATTCCAGCCTTGTGCAAGTCTACAGTCTCATTCCTGGCAACAGCTCTTTGGTCTTGCACATGGTGGTGGAGACTGATTGACTGATTCTGTGGACAGGTGTGCTTTATACACATACTGAGTTAAGATACAGAGTATCTGTAATTAATTGATTGCAACCTAATCATGCCTGTGGCTGGCCAGAACAGGAGTGGGCCATGTGGCTGCTGTCGGGAGAGACCGAGACAGCGGCTCTGAGTCTTCTCCCAGTGGCCAGGAGTGACTCCACCCAGGTCAGGTGGGCATTGGTGAGACCGGCTGGGGCTCATGCCAGAGGACCATCACCGCCAGCTCCGGAGCTCACGGCTGGGCCCCGGGGATCAGCCGTTCACGTCGTGCAGCAACTTGGGGATGCAGCTGCGAGTTTGCTACGGCCAGGACCAACGCAGGGGGAGCAAAGGATCCTGGAGGCGTTGGACCTGGAGGGGCTCCCAACGGCTGTGGCAGGCTGCGTTTGCTGCCACCGGCTGGGGAGCCTGGAAGTAGTGATCACATTGGTGGAGGATTTCCTTGTTGATGGGCTGCGCGCATGCACTGTCCGGAGGCGGGCCAGTGCCAGACGATAGACGGAGGCTTCCTGCAGGGGCATGGGCCCACCCTGGGTGGGGGAGAGACTGCTGGGGGGCCCACAGTCGAGCTTGGAGTACACAACTGCAGCTTCGCAGCCTCGAGCAGCATTGGACGCCACCTCTTGACCACAAGGGGTTGGACAACTGCCAGGGCAGGATTGCTGAAAGTGCGGGCAGCTGGGACACTTTCACCGGGAGTGTCTACTTATGAAGGTGGGGCAGGTGATCCGGGTTGCCGGCCTTCCAGCGCCCTCCCCCAGTCCAGGGGGACATACAGCATTCCGGTAAGGTGCCAAGGGGGTACACACCAGGCTATGGTGGACTCGGGCTGTATGCAGACCCTGGTCCACCCTACCCTGATTCAGCCCGGGGCTTTGTTGGAAGAGGGGTGTGCACAGTGACATTCACAAATACCCCAGAGTGGTACTGGAAATTCAACATAAGGGCAAAATGCAGTTTGCCCTCACCTGGCCACCCCTTAATTCTGGGTACTGATTAGCCAGGATTTGATAGGTTGATGGGGCAGTGTGTGGGGGTGCACTCACACCCAGTAGGGAAATGCAGGATCTGTGCGGCGCTCAGCGGTGACGCAAGGTTGTCCGACACTGCTGCCAGGGAGGAGGAGCCAGCGGGACCTTCATCAGAGGGAAGATTTTCCACTGGAGCAGTCTTGGGATGACACTCTACGCTCAGCCTTTGACCAGGAGATAAAAATTGCTGGACACCGCACAGTCTTTCTCTCACTTTGTATTGATTAGGGACAGGTTGTATCAGGTGAGCTGTGACACCCACACAGGGGAAGAACACACCCAACTGTTGGTGCCGAAGTACTGCAGGGAAGTGTTCTTTCAGGCAGCTCACTATAACCCGATGGCTGGCTGCATGGAATATGACAAGACTCTGGAAAGAATAATGACCCAATCTTATTGGCCAGGCATCCAAGGGGATGGTGTGGTGAGCATCCTACCTGGATTGTCAATTAGAAAATTTAGGCAGCCATTGCAAAAGCGCCTTTGCGCCCGCTGCCATTGATGGAGGTTCCATTTGAACACATTGGCATGGACCTCATCGGGCCATTTCACCATAGCATACAGGGATTCCAGTTTGTGTTAGTCCTGGTGGATTATGCAACCCGATATCCTGAAGCAGTGCCACTGTGCAGCATTTCTGCAAAGAGTGTAGCGCATGCACTGTTTCAGGTCATCTCCCGAGTTGGCATCCCGAAAGAGATACTGATTGACCAGGGTACATCATTCATGTCTCGCACCTTGAGTTAGGTCTGTTCGGCCCAGCATGTACCACCCCCAGACTGACGGGCTGGTGAATAAGACTTTAAAGTTCATGATTTGTAAGTTCATTCATGAGGATGACTGAAATTGGGATCGCTGGCTAGACCCTCTGTTGTTTGCAGTGCTCCACAGGAGTTTCTCTGCCTTTACCTCCTGTCTCTGCTGTTTGCCTAGCCTCCCAGTATTCCTGTCTTCTTTTTTCATTTCTCTGACTATCCCACTTTTCCTTCACTAACCTCTTCCTTTGAGCAAGTTAGAGCGAGCGTATTGTTGACTTAAATCAATCCTGTTGTCTTATTACATAGATGAAAAAAATAAATAGCAAAATAAACTATACCTGCACACCCAAAGTAAAGTCTATGTTTTTGAAACTTGAATGCATACATTATAGATTGGCCTGTGGTTAGCCTGGCCAACTGTTGGCTTCAGTGTTTTTCTTATTATAGGTATTGTTGTTTTTTTATCCAATTGGGTGAGAGTGGGGCAAAAAAAATAACTCAAATTAGGTCTGATTCCAGGATTGCACCTACTTGTTGAACTGCATCAAAAATGGAAAGTCAGTGTCACAGAGAAAGCTTACTGTGTAAAGATCTATCGATACTCATCCATCATGAATTGAAAGATCAATACACAGACAGAGAGATACACATGGTTATCTTTCTCTTTCCATCGACCACAGATGCTTGTCTTTGTCTATGTCTTTTTATCTTTATAAATGTATCATGAATGGATGGGGCAGATGGGGCTCAGAGGGTAGAGCAGGCTGTCTACTTATCAGATCGATCATCCGTAATACTACTTTACCTCTTCAGCTGATATGTATCCACCTACATCCACCAGTACAGAGAGGCTCAATCAATTGTTGCTGTATGTGAATAAGACTAAACATGATTTGGTGCTCCCTCACTGTTGTGTCTAACAGTGATAGTCTTCATGTAGCACAACAATTCGTCTTTTAAGATCCTCAGAGAGTTCTTTGCCATGAGGTGCCATGTTGGAACTTTCAGTGACCAGTATGAGAGAGTGTGAGAGCTGTACTACAAAATTGAACACACTTGCTCCCTATGCACACCTGAGACCTAGTAACACTAAGGAGTCACATGACATTTTGGAGGGAAAATGACAAGCAGTGCTCAATTTGGACATTTATGGGTGTAGTCTCTTAGGGGTGTACTCACTTTTGTTGCAGCTGGTTTAGACATTAATGGCTGTATATTGAGTTATTTTGAGGGAAGAATAAATTTACACTGTTATATAAGCTGCTCACTATTATATGTGAGCAAAAATACCGAAATGCTTTAGAAATTGTCTTAGAAACATGGGTCAAATCAGATACTTACTCTGGATGGCATTACTTTGGCCTCCAGTAACACTGTGAGAAATCTTGGAGTCATTTTTGACCAGGATATGTCCTTCAATGCACATATTAAGCAAATATGTAGGACCGCTTTTTTGCATTTGCGCAATATTTCTAAAATTAGAAACATCCTTTCTCAGACTGATGCTGAAAAGGTAATCCATGCATTTATTACTTCTAGGCTGGACTATTGTAATTCATTGTTATCAGGCTGTCCTGAAAGCTCCCTGAAAAGCCTTCAGCTGATCCAAAATGCTGCAGCTAGAGTACTGACAGAGACTAGAAAGAGAGAGCATATTTCTCCCATATTGGCTTCTATTCATTGGCTCCCTGTTAAATCTAGAATAGAATTTAAAATCCTTCTCCTCACATACAAGGTCTTGAATAATCAGGCCCCATCTTATCTCAAAGACCTTATAGTCCCATATCACCCAAATAGAGCACTTTGCTCTCAGACTGCTGGCTTACTTGTGGTTCCTAGGATACTTAAGAGTAGAATGGGAGGCAGAGCCTTCAGCTTTCAGGCCCCTCTTCTGTGGAACCAGCTCCCAGCTCAGATTTGGTAGACAGACACCCTCTCTATTTTTAAGATTAGGCCTAAAACTTTCCTTTTTGATCAAGCTTATAGTTAGGGCTGGATCATGTGACCCTTAACCACCCATTATTTATGCTGCCATAGGCCCATTCTGCTGGGGGGATTCCCATAATGCACTGTTTCTTTTCATTCACCTTATTTACTTTGTTTATACTCCACTCTGCATTTAATCATTAATTGATATTAATCTGTGGCTCTCTTCCACAGCATGTCTTTTTTCTCTCCCCTCAGCCCAACCGGTCGCGGCAGATGACTGCCCCTCCCTGAGCCTGGTTCTGCTGGAGGTTTCTTCCTGTTAAAAGGGAGTTTTTCCTTCCCACTGTCGCCAAGTGCTTGCTCATAGGGGGTTGTTTTGACTGTTCGGTGTACCCACAATACAAAGTGCCTTGAGGCGATTGTTTGTTATGATTTGGCGCTTTATAAATAAAATTGAATTGAATTGGTAGTGTAGTAAACTGACCAGAAGTTCACACTGATCAAAACCGCTATGACTACATAAAAGGTCCTGTTTACATGTAACCCTGGATTAATAGATGCCCCTACTAATAAAAAAGATCTTTAAAATGTGCTGCTTTGGCTCAGATGCAGCACTTTCTGTTTGTAATAACCACTCTAACTAGTTACACATAACAAGTAATAACCCGTCAATGCCGAGAAGGCTGCTGCGTTACTCATGTAGTCCCTTTGCAGACCAGAGCAGGTCCAGTAAGGTGACAAAGAAAAATTACAAAGCTAAGTAGCACAAATTTCAGAAATTATTAGTACACTTTAAAAAAGAAAAAAAGCAAAGACAAAAATGAGAAGAGTTGGTTGACTAATTGACGGTTAACAGTTACTATGAGCTCCACAGGAACAGGTGTTTTAGAGTAGTTTGTCATCAAGATGATTAAAAAATGTTTCATTAATAAACAAATTTGTGCTGCAAGCCATGCAAAATTCTAATCAGATTGTGGAATATCTGTAGTGTCTAAGTTCTACTGTGTATAGTTTTTGAGTCTTAGAATTTACAAAACTGCATCTTCAGAGTAAGATAACATAATGGTTACAGCCCCCCCCCCCCCCCCCCCCCCCCCCCATATTCATCCCTCACCATTGCCTGTAAAATGAAATTGCTGAACTTTACCATAAGATCCAGATTAAAATGCGTCCAAGCAGATTCAGAGGGTTTTGCATCAGAACCCTTCATATGTTCCTATAATCATTATAAAATATCATCAACAAGAACACCTTCTGAAAATCAGATTGTGCATAGATAAAGTCATTGCTCTCATTTAACATTTTAGTGTTTCCCATGCTCATATCTATATAATGAAAACAACTGCGCACAATTGCAGTGTTTCCATACCAACTGTCAACATAACAAAGAAGAACATGTAAGTGCAAGACTTGCACATCACATCATTAAAAGCAGTATAAATTTGAAAGGAAAATGAGGATATATTACTCAGGATACAATATTAATTTTACTTTACTTTACATGAGCATCTGGCCCTCAGTGTCTGCTGAGAAAAATTCTGGCCCTTGGACAAATGTAGTTGATGACCTCTGTCTTACATTGTGCATAAGATAATTAACCCGTTTTTAAGAAATTGTCACCAAAACATAAACTGAGCACTACATGCAGTTTCTTTTTTTTCTTAATCATTCAGGACAGATACTGATGTGATATACTATATCTGCACAATGCTATGATGTTTGTTGGAGGCTGGAGCAGTGCTTTGATACAGTGGCTTGCAAAAGTATTCATACCCCTTGAACTTTTCCATATTTTGTCACATTGCAAACACAAACATAAATATATTTCACTGGAATTTAATGTGAAAGACCAACACAAAGTGGTATACGATTGTGAAGTGGAAAGAAAATTATACATGATTCAAAACATTTTTTACAAATAAAAAACTGAAAAGTGCGGTGTGCAAAAGTATTCAGCCCCCCCGAGTCAATACTTTGTGGAACCACCTTTTGCTGCAGTTACAGCTGCAAGTCTTTTAGGGTATGTCTCTACCAGCTTTGCACATCTAGTGACTGAAATTTTTGCCCATTCTTCTTTGCAAAACAGCTCAAGCTCAGTCAGGTTAGATGGAGAGCATTTTTGAACAGCAGTTTTCAGATCTTGCCACAAATTCTCAATTGGGTTTAGGTCTGGACTTTGACTGGGCCGTTCTAACACATGAATATGTTTGGTTTGAAACCATTCCATTGTAGCCCTGGCTTTATGTTCAGGGTCGTTGTCCTGCTGGAAGGTGAACCTCCACCTCAGTCTCAAGTCTTTTGCAGACTCCAACAGGTTTTCTTCCAAGATTGCCCTGTATTTGGCTCCATCCATCTTCCCAACAACTCCGACCAACTTCCCTGTCCCTGCTGAAGAGAAGCAGCCCCAGAGCATGATGCTACCACCACCATATTTGGCAGTGGGGATGGTGTGTTCAGAGTGATGTGCAGTGTTAATTCTCCGCCACACATAGCGTTTTGCATTTTGGCCAAAAAGTTCAATTTTGGTCTCATCTGACCAAAGCACCTTGTTCCACATGTTTGCTGTGTCTCCAACATGACTTCTGGCAAACTGCAAAATGGGACTTTTTTATGGTTTTCTTTTAACAATGGCTTTCTTCTTGCTACTCTTCCATAAAGACCACATTTGTGCAGGGCACAACTGATAGTTGTATTGTGGACAGATTCCCCCACCTGAGCTGTGGATCTCTGCATTTGGTCCAGAGTAGGGTTGCAACTGTATGAGATTTTCACGGTATAATTGTCTCAGAAAATATCGTGGTATCATGGTTATCGCGGTATCACCATATTTGACATATATAAGTTACACTGACCCTTAAAGAAATGACAACAAAAGTTTTTTGTTTAATAAATTATTTTATTGTAATTGGAACCATTTTTAATGACAGTTTTGTTTAAAATGTCTCCTTTTTAAAGAAAAAAAAAGCTTTACACCTTCTTGTTTTTATTTGCAAAAATTGCAATATTAGAATGAGGAAAAAGGCAAATCTTTAAATAAAAATGAATCTGTCTCTTCAGAAAGAAAAAATTTTTTGTCTTTGTAAACAAATGTGAGAAAAAGTGCAGGACTTTTCCTGAGATCAGATATGTACTCTTAGACTTAAACATCCTGCATTTAAAATGTTCAGTAAAATTATGTATCACCATAAAAACATATTTAATATCTGAGAAACCAAGCCTGGGTAAGTGTCTGATCAACTACTGTTGACTGCTTTATAACACACGTTGTACTGCTAAGTTAGTGGGAAATAACCAGATACTGCAGACCGAGGGGATTATTTCTGACATGATCCTCATAATACAGATTTCACTCTTAAGGCTTTCATGCCGAGCCTGATTTTAAGGGATGAAAAATAGACACGGCAAAGTTTTAAAATAAATGCACGTAAATATGCCTTCTTTCACATGAAGTCCGGAAAGGCCCTTAACGTGGACATGTGCATCCAGCACAGCACGCGCTTCACGGCCACAGGGACCGGCGTGTCCATAGTTCTGGTGACTCAGCACTTTTGCTGATGGTTAGCTTGTGGAATGAGCACGAGGAAACATAGACGGGGTTTATAGTCAACATTCACACATTTTTGTTAGAGAGAGGTATTAATGAGATACCTACTTTAATCTGCACAGAGGGATGGTGTTGTAGTAGATGTGAGAACAAGTTTGAAGTAATCCCTGCTTTAGCGGCCACTTTACTTCCACACTGTTTGCAAACGGGATACCCATCCTCACGTACGTTTGATGGGTATCCGAAGTAGGCCCATACTGCTGATTTTAGTTTAGTTTCTTTTTTTTTTAGCAGGATGGAGACATTTTAAATCTGTCGCCATTTTCACTGCTGTGTGCCTGAGAGCAGCGCCACTGACCAAGGGGCAGCCGAGACGGAGGGGAGCTGCGTAGACTCTCAGTTGCTGTGCCTTTTTCCCTTATTACTGGTAATAAGCAAACACCCACGGTATGATAACCGTGCATTTTAATACCATGGTATACCGTGAAACCGGTTACCACTGCAACCCTAGTCCAGAGTCACCATGGGCCTCTTGGCTGTATCTTTGATCAGTGCTCTCCTTGTTCGGCTTGTAAGTTTAGGTGGACGGCCTTGTCTTGGTAGATTTACAGTTGTGCCATACTCTTTCCATTTCCGGATAATGGATTGAACAGTGCTCCGTGAGATGTTCAAAGCTTGGGAAATCTTTTTATAGCCTAAGCCTGCTTTAAACTTCTCCACAACCTTATTCCTGACCTGTCTGGTGTGTTCTTTGGACTTCATGATGCTGTTTACTCCCCAATATTCTTGTAACCCCTTAACTGGCCAGGGCCCGGTGACGGGCCGTTTGTAGTCGCCTTTATATGGCAGGCTAGACCCTCCCATTTATATTGACACCTCATTCGGCCAATCATGTAACTATCTGCACTAAATCACCTGACAAAGATTCGTGATGCCCTCTGATTATCATTGGCTCTGGGAAACCCATTTCTTAACATGATTGGCCGAATGAGGTGTCAATCAAAATGGGCGGGTCTAGCTTGCCATATAAATGCACTTCATCCGGCCGGCGGACCAGACGCGGTCAGTTAATAGGCTATGAAATGGGTTGTTCAGAGCCAATAATAACTAGAGGGTGTTATGTAGTTTTTTTCAGGTGATTTTTTTGCTGCCAGTTTAAGGGGTTAATCAACCTCTGAGGCCGTCACAGAGCAGTTGTATTTGTACTGAGATTAGATTACACACACGTGAACTCTTTTTTGTCATGGTCCTGGGCCGACTGCCCAGCGTTTTGTGTTTAGTTTTATTTTTTCCTGAGTTTTGTTATTTCCCAGTTTGTTTTGTTGTTCTTGTTCCCTTTGTCTCTGTCTCCCCTGCATTTCTGGTCTTGTGTCTGTTTTGTCATTTTGTCTTGACCCTGACCTCTTGTGTTTTCATACTGAGTTTTATTCCTAGTGTCTGTGTGCCAGTCCCCCGTGTCTAGTCTGCGTGTACCTTGGTTAGTCACTTCCTGTTTTATTTTGCCAGTCTTGTGTTCCCTGTGCTTTGTGTTTAGTTTTGCTTCCCGTGTTATTAGTTTCATTTGCTTCACCTGCTGTGCCCTGCTGTTTCCTCTTGCCCTGATTACCTAATGTGTATTTAAGCCCTCAGTTTTCATCTGTTCCTTGTCGCGTCGTCTTCAGTGTTCCCTCACTGTGTGTGTCCCATCACCACAGTTTTGTATTTAGTTCTGGCACCCGTCCAGCTCCAGTCTAGCTGAGTTTTTGGTTTCTTGTGTTTTCATAATAAATCCACCTTTAAGTTCTATTTTTGTGAGTCTGCATCCTGGGGTCCAATCCTGCCTGCCACACACAAGCCATGACACTTTTTAGTCATTAGCAGTCATCAGGCAACTTCTGAATGCAACTGGTTGCACTCAGAGAAAAGGGGGCTCAATACTTTTGCACACCGCACTTTTCAGTTTTTTATTTGTAAAAAATGTTTTGAATCATGTATTGAATCATGAATCATGAAGGTCATTTCTGCCGCTTGTTTTCGCAATCTTATTCTTTCAGTCACTACCCAAAGCTCGTGACCATAGGTGAAGGTAGGGACATAGATCGACCAGTAAATCGGCAGCTTTGCTTTTACGCTCAGCTTCCTCTTCACCACGACAGACTGGCGCAGCGTCCGCCTCACTGCAGACGGGGCCCCAGTCCGTCTGTTGATATCCCGTTCCCCTCTCCCGTCACTCGTGAACAAGACCTCAAGATACTTAAACTCCTCCAAATGGGGCAGGAACTCATCCCTGAGCCAAAGAGAGCACTTCACCCTTTTCCAGCTGAGGACCATGGCCTCAGACTTAGAGGTGCTGATTCTCATACGAGCTGCTTCACACTCACCTGCGAATCGTTCCAGTGCAAGCTGGAGGCCACCACCTGATGAAGCCAGCAGGAACACATCATCCGCAAAGAGCACAGAAGAGATTCTGAGGCCATCAAGACAGAAGCCTTCCACCACGTGGCTACACCTAAAAATGCTGACAAAGAGCAGCTCTGGCGGAGTCCAACACCCACAGGAAACGAGTTCGACTTATTGCCGGCTATACAGACCAAGCTCTCACTGCGGTTGTACAGGGACTGAATGGCCTCCGACAACAGGCCAGACATCCCATATTCCCGCAGGACCTCCCACAGGATACCCCGAGGGACGTGGTCGAATGTCTTCTCCAAGTCCACAAAACACATGTAGACTGGTTGGGCAAACTCCCACGCACACTCGAACACACTCGAGAGGATAAAGAGCTGGTCCAGTGTTCCATGACCAGGACAAAAACTGCATATTTCTTCTTGAATTCGCAGTTCAACCAATGGATGGACCCTCCTTTCCAGCACCCTGGCATAGACCTTACTGAGGAGGCTGAGAAGTGTGATACCCCGAAAGTTGGAGCACACCCTCCTGTCTCCCTTCTTGAAGATGGGGACCACCACCCTGGTCTGCCAATCCAGTGGTACTGCCCCAGATCTCCACATGAAGTTGCAGTGGCGTGTCAACCAAGACAGCCCTACAGTATCCAGAGCCTTCAGGAACTTAGGGTGAATCTCATCCACCCCAAGGGCCCTGCCACCAAGGAGTTGTTTAACCACCTCAGTGACCTCACCAAGTGATGGGCGAGTCATCCCCCTTATCCCCAGATTCTGCTTCCACTACAGAAGGCATGTCAGTGGAATTAAGGAGGTCCTCAAAGTATTCCTTGCTCCAATCTCATTGTACATTCTGTATAATGACAATAAAGGCATTCTATTCTATTCTTCCACCGCCTGACAGTCGCCTCAGGTGAAGTCAGCAGCACTCCACTCGCACTATAGACCGTGTGAGTAGAGCACTGCTTTCCCCTCCTGAGTTGCCTGATGGTTTGCCAGAATCGCTTCGATGCCATCCAAAAGTCTTTTTTTCCATAGCCTCACCAAACTCCTCCCACACCCGAGTTTCTGCTTCGGCCACTGCCCGAGCCACGTTCTGCTTGGCCTGTCAGTACTCGTCAGCTACCTCCGGAGTCCCACAGGCTATCCCAGCCTGATAAGACTCCTTCTTCAGCGTGATTACATGTCCCAATAGCCAGTCGCGATAGCCTGGGATCGGTCTCCCAGGGCCTCCGCCCTTGGCCACCACCCAACACACACTGCACCCGACCCCTACAACACCTCCTGCTGGTGGTGGACCTACAGGAGGGCCGGCCCATGTCGACCCATGTCATCCCGTGGTGCCCGGCTGGGCAGATGCTTTCCCTTGAACTTCCTTCCCAGGCCTGGCTCCAGGGTAGGGCCCCGGTAACCCTGTCCTGGGCAGGGTAAACAATCCCCTTGTTACCATTTCCATATGGGTCTTCTGAACATACTGTATGAATGTAATATGGAGTTAAAGCACTTTGAGTAGGCAGCAATACTAGAAAAGTGCTATATAAATGCAGTTACATTATCAGAGACATAATATATAAGGTACAGACTTGACACTCAAAAGATCATGAATAGAAATAAAAAATTCTGTAATGTCAAGGACTGCTGTTGACGTGGTGCTGCCCCCAAAGAGCCAATCCGTAATCAGTACTGTTGTGCAGATGCATGCATATGGTAGAGGTTCAGGATTGTTTGAGATGTGTGGTAGCAAGGTTATATCTCTGCTTGTGATTGTAGTAAAGATGTAGGTAAGGGTATTTTTTTAACCTTTGAATTAGCATAGCATTTGTTCCAGCTCTTGTTGGATGAGCAGAGAAAGTGTTGTGTCTGAACTCTAAATTGAGCTGTTAATGAAGCTGTGCAAATCCATAGTAGTAGTATAATGTCTGGCAGGAAAACCCCTTTTCTAACCTTATTTTCTGGCCCAACGGCACATTGGTTAGCACCATCACTTCACAGCAAGAAGGCTCTGAATTCAAGTCACTGGTTTTGCTAATAGTTTTTGTATGGAGGTCATGTTCTCCCTGGCTTCTGTGTATTTCTTTTGGGTGCTCTGGCTTCCTTGCACTGTCCAAAAACACGTTAATGGGTGATTCTTAACCAGATGTGGATATGAAGTAGAAAAAGTGCATAAAGGAAAGATCTGTGTTGTGTGAAATGGGCTTGTAGTCCAAACCATTACTCTCCATTTATGATCACACTGGTGCTACTTTCCCACCGCCGAGGACCCGGGTCGCGTGCCAGTGCCCGTGCTGTTCCCAATGAACCGACGAAACGCTTAAGAATGGGCCCGCGTTCCCACCGCGTTTCTGTGAACTGCTCCTTTACGTATGAGTGTGGGCGGGTCCTCGTCTGGACACGGAAGCCGAAGCGCACAAACCTGAGAGAACACGCTCCCCTTTCTTGTGCTGCAAATACGTTTTACAGTCCAAACCAAACTACTGCAGCATCTGTGTGCAGCACAGAGGGAAACACAGACAGCGATTAGAGCAAGATGACAAGTACGCACTTTGTGTCCTTTTATCTGTGATATGAACCGATACAAAGCAGCAAGTTCAGCCTTAGAGCCCAACCTAATTCACAGCCGTGAAAATCGCTTCGCTTTTCTCATGTAATACACATGTAATATGGTAGACATGTAATATGGTTCCAGACCAGCTAGCTTGCGGGGCTGGAATTGAACCCATTTTTCGGCCGAGCACCGAGTGCTTCGGCTGTGGAAAACCCGCCTAACGGTTCAAATTACGGCAGGGGCTCCAGGACCCTGTTGGTGGGAAAGAGGCCTGGGTGACAATACCTTCTGGACTATGGTTAGGTACAGGAGGGTGCCTATTAGCCATATTTATGGGATTGATTAAGATTGGTAAGGGCCATTCAGTGGGCTAATCATATTCAAAGTCTGTATCTGAAAGCAGTTTGGGACATGAATTAATGAAAGTGCTCAAATTAAGAGAAAATAACTTTATACTTAGGTGGCTAGCTGAACAGGAGGTATAGCAGTTCTTGGGATTTCACTTGGTAGACCAATATGATCAAAATTATGTGTCACCATTTATTTCTTTTACAGACATTCATCTTCTCTATAGGTTGAATCCTAAAGACTTCTGAGATTCTCTGACCAGATGGTAACTCTGTATTTTTAGTCTTTATTGGATAGGGTAATATAGAGTAGATAGGAAGGTGGAGAGAAAATGACACTCATGAAACACAGGTTGCTGCACTAAGGACTATAGGCTTTGGTACATGCTGCTCAACCAGGCAAGCTACAGTGGCACTCCACAAATGTTAACTCACACATATAAATCACTTGCTAGCTGGCAGTTGATAACACAGTTGATCACCGAGCTCTAGTATACAGTAGGTAATCCTCAAATTATTTACCACTTTGTAATATTTCATTGTCATTTGTTGCCACAGCACTGTGAGTCTCGTCCTGTTGTACTCTCTTGCAGTGAAAAATCCATGTATATGTACACCTCATTACAATTTTGATACATAATCACCAGTGATCATGATCATTTGGTTCTACAGTAAGTGTGCAATAATAGTATCTGTCATAAGAGATTTGGAGAATATGGACTGGAGCTGACGGCATTTTTATTACTATAAATATATTTATGTATATGTGTATGTAGCTCCAATGGCTTTTGCAGATGTGTTCTTTAGGAAACATCTGCAGTCCAACTTCTTCGAGCAGCTTACAGTGATGGTAAGAGTAAAGTACAATGTCAATTCTAAATTCATGACAGGTAGCTATAACCTCTGATGACGGATGAACTGCAAATATGACATATTACACTCTGTCATTATTTACCAAACATAAACAAAGCCAAAAATGCACAAGTATTTTGTGAAAAACGAATTACACCCTTAGTGCTACGATAAGAGTTAAGAGGGTAAGTAGCACTGAGGGTGTAGCACCTCTATAACACGGGAAGTTTTGGCAGTTTGCAGGCCTTGACTATTTAGGTGTGTGTTAACACAATCCCAAAAAGGAAAGGAATCAGGGTCTAACCCTAACCCTTTACCCCCTAAACCTAACCCCAGTGATGGAGATCACAGCAAATTCACCCAAAGGTGAAAAAAGTCAAGGTGTTGCAGTGACCCAGTCAAAGTCCAGACCTCAGCCTGACTGAGCTGTGTATAAGTGAATGACCACAAAGCACAAAGAACTGAAGCAACATTGTAAAGAAGAGTGGGCCAAAATTCCTCCACGATGATGTGAGAGACACTAATTACTGCTGCAACAAGATTGTTCTATAAACCATTGAATCATGGGGTATACTTAGTTTTTCACACACTGCTTGTTAATTTTAGCTTCATTTTTGCTAAATAAGTAATGTTGTTCATCTTTACCTAATTTAAGACATGCTAAGGACTAGATGGTTTGTCTTAGTTTGTCCGATATGTCAAACCAATCAAATCAGTAGATTTTTTTTTTTTTTTCACCATGACTTGTTGCGCATGCAAGCTAGTTGTTAATGTTATGTTAGTTGTTGTCTGTGGTGCTTTGCAGTGCAGAAGAAGAAACCGGTCATATATCCCCCCATATGCAGAGCCCCAGGGATGAGGTTTGACTGCAAGAGAGTAGGCACGGTGTTACTGTAACTTCATGAAGAGGCAGAGGCTTGTGTAGTGCGCTGATCTGGAGACAATTACATTACATGTGTAATGTTATTAATGACATTTGTTTGTGCCCCCCCCAAAAAAAAAAAAAAAAATAGTGTACTTATTTGTACTGTGTGTTTTTATAAGAGCCATCCCCTCCTTGACCGTGGTGCATCTGTCACTCCAAGAAAGCTCATTAAGCATGTCAAAGTGTGCAGGCCTGCTGGGAGGGAGGGTGCACATGTGTGTTTATGTGCATTCCTGCTTGTGTTGGTTGGAGGGTGGAAGAGGAGGAGAGTGAATGAGTGGGTGGGGTGATCTCTGTCACTTTGTATTACATCATATCCTGCAAAGGAATCACGCTGGCATGAAATAATCCAAAGTCGAAGGAGGGATGCATGATTATGGAGAAAAAAAGGATGAATTTATGTTATATAATTGCAGCAGTTTCTTATCCTCACATAACTGTTTAACATTAACTGAACAGTGGCAGCCCACATTATGATGACAGAAGGTAGGCGAGTCAGCTGTGGGTAGTGACTGGAAGAATAAGATCACAGTTACAATTGTTGAAATGGGCATGTTAAACTGGGAGGAGACCCAGGTCACACTGGGCATACAAGTCTGTCTCCTACCTTGGGAACTTTTCGGTTCCTCCACCAGAAGAGTTGGATGTGGTGGCTGTGGAGAGTGAAGTCTGGACATCTCTGCTTACGCTGCTGCTCCCATGACAAGTTAAGCAGTAGAAAATGGATGGAAATAGAAAATAATATAATTTTGTGAACATTCAGTAATGAATGTGGAACCAGTGCTTATTTAGTTCCAGAACTTAGTATTTTCATTCAAACAGATGGCTGAAGTGGTTTCCAGTATGTAATGTAGTAATGTTTCTGTTCCACAAACCACAAAAGTCAGCTCCATTTAGCAAAATTGTGAATCAAGTTAGTATTTAATGAGTCCAGTGATCCAACTTGGACATTGGGTTACTCTGTCTCATTTTGCTTGAAAAATAGTTCCAAAATTCAGTGTCTGAAATGTAACGTCGCTCTCTGCTGGACATGCTTGAACATCGCTGTGATGTCCTTAATTGTTTTATGTTATCATTTTATTAGTTAAAAAAATAAACAAATAAAACTTTATTGCTTTTGAAATATCGCAACCTGTTTTGACAGAGGAAATAACTTTACTATTTCAATCATCTTTGCTCGAGTTTTTCATTGCCTCAGCATCTACTCAAGATTTCATTATATCATTCTGACATTTTTATCAAAATGGAGCTTGAGACATATATATGATACTATATCAAAATGTGTTTTATTTGAGAACCTGCAGCTTAATGTAAAGTAGGCAAATCATTTCAGCTCTTTTATAGTTGAAAAGAATGCAGCAAAGCTCAGATTTTTCCATCATGTCAGGTTCTGCCAGGTCGAGTTCACAGCAGTTACAATGAATTCCTACAGTGACAGCACTGCAGAATAAGTATCAAACCATTTAAACAGATCTCTTAAACTGCTACAGCAGCATTATCAACTGATGAGTCAATGACTGCTACATGAACAACAGAATGAGCTAGTGAACTACAGTATCTTGTTACCAAAATTCAATACTTCTTACTTTGAGAAAAGATAAAAGCCCAAAACAAAGGAAGGATCTATCCATGTTTTCATTGCTTGGAACATTGTCAACATACCCAGCATGCAGTGGGTGGATAGATGGTAGAACAAACATTTTGCCTGCTGGGATCTTAAAGCGCTGATGCTCAGAGCCAGACTCTTTCTTAAAAATCTAAGAAGAGTGTGATATCATTTTGAACAACTGTAGCAGGTTGTTGCTTCATCTTTGTTGCAATCTATGTGCACGTGTATGCATGCACATCCATGCATGCATATGTGCACCTGAATCTCCCACCTGCTGCTCTATCCCCTCTGTGTTCAGCAAGAAGTAAAGCCGTATTCTACATAATAATGTAATAGTATGCATAGTCTGCCATTGCTCCAACTTTTCATCTTCATAGAAGCGTGCATGCACACACACAACCTCAGACACACGTGGGGATTAAGATTTAAATGTCATATTGCTCAGCAGTGTAATGGCAAGACCGGCTACACACAAGGTGTTGGATTTCATCAACATCTGGGTCATGTCTGTGTATGTGTTAAGATCCTTGATCATAACACATTTTAGTAGAACCTGGCTTTGAGCTTCCCTGCCTGCTTCACCTTTTGGATTAAAACCATATAAAAGTTCACTTCATATCTTTACAAACTCAGGCAAGTTGTGATCTCATAGTGTGTTCCTTTTAAAATCAGAAGCAGTGCACATGAACATTAGTAAACTGTAATGTGTTGCAGGCGTGTTTTTCAGCATAATAAAAGCAGCACTGTGCTGTATTGCTAGTGATGCAGGTATGGTTCTATGTTGCTAACAAACTAAACAAATCCTGTTTTTCCTTGCTTTTCCAATTTTACTATTGGAACACACTCAACTTGGTACTAACATCACTTCAGAGGTAAATTGAATGCATCATTAAAACAAGGGCTTCTGCTTTTGCAGCAGAGGAATAGTACAAAATGTAATTGAATGTTTGACTTTGATCCTTTTTTTTTTTTCAACTTTTATTGCAAATGTTGCCAAATGGATTTGAGAAGAGAGTCATAATTAGTAAGATTTGCTTTTTGATAAGGTACTAATAGCTTCCAGTCTCAGTCACTGAATTAACATGACTGTTTATTTTAGGCATATTTTATGTTGTTGTTTTGCTTGGTTTGACAATATACAATATACAGCAAAGGTTTGGGCACCCCTGATAATTTTTATGTTTTTCCTTTATAAATCATTGGTTGTTCGGATCAGCAATTTCAGTTAAATATATCATATAGCAGATGAACACAGTGATATTTGAGAAGTGAAATGAAGTTCATAGGATTTACAGAAAGTGTGCAGTAATTATTTAAACAGAATTAGGCAGGTGCATAAGTTTGGGCACCCCAACAGAAAAATTACATCAATATTTCATAGATCCTCCTTTTGCAGAAATAACAGCCTCTAAACGCTTCCTATAGCTTCTAATGAGAGTCTGGATTCTGGTTGATGATGATGATGATACTTTATTGATCCCACAATGGGGAAATTACAGTTAACAGAACACCCATCCAAGAAGACAAACAGAACACTGTGGGGCTGACTCAAACTCCCTCCTCAGCTAACAGTTCTGATAAGATGTAGAGTTCATCAGCGGCTAGGTCAGGGAGATCAGTCCAACACAGGTCAGAAGAAGACAGGACGGCGGGGGTGTAGAGCATCTGTTTACAAACATCCCGGAGACAATTTGATAAGCGGCAGTCCAAGGCCGCCAGGGAGCCAAATTCCTGATTCTATGACTTGTTTTGGTACAGACTGTACTGATTAAATTGTTGACAGCCTTCAGTCTTACTGGCACCTCTCTGTGGCGAAAAATCCAATTCATCCGAATCTTCTTGGTTCGTTCCTTCGCCGTGCAGAAACAGATACATACATCTCCAAGATCTTACCCCTCAGAATCAGCTCCAGATATACAGAGTCTTGACTGGAATTCATGCGACCCTTGACTTTAACAAGATTCCCAGTACCTGCACTGGCCACACAGCCCCACAGCATGATGGAACTGCCACCAAATTTTACTGTGGGTAGCATTCCAAGATTTTACTGTCTTGGAATGCTGTGGTTTTTTTCCGCCATGAATACCACCCCTTGTTACGTCAAAATGACTTAATTTTAGTTTCATCAGTCCACAGCACCTTATTCCAAAATGAACCTGACTTGTCCAAATGTGCTTTAGTATGTGGTGGCCACATATATGCACATTTCACACCAGAATGCCCCAAGCTCTTATTGCGAAGAGAGAGACCGGAATAGATCTGGAAAAGGCGGGAGAGAGAGGCCTGGGATAAAAGGGCTTGACTCCTCCTTTTGCAGGAGTTATATTTGGAGTTCTAGTCGTTGTGTGTTTTACCGAATAAAGCTGAGACTACATACCTGCTCGTGTCTCCTTCCACCGACTCCTACATTGGTGACCCCGACTAAAGAACATGTCTGCTGACGACAGCTCAACGGCCGCGGCCGCTGTTTCCTCACCAGCCGCCGCCGTTTCCTCACCAGCCGCCGCCGTTTCTCCCGCTATTTTTGCGGCCACGGTCAAGCTCCCGGAGTTCTGGCAGCACGATCCAGAGCCTTGGTTCCAGCATGTGGAGGCCCAGTTTCACCTCCGCGGGATCACCTCAGACGACACCAAGTATTACCATGTCGTCGCGGCGCTGGACTCTGCTTCTACCCGCCGGCTGATGGGACTGCTCCGGGACCCGCCGCCTGCTAACAAGTATGGAGCGCTGAAGGAGAATCTGCTGCGGATTTATCAGCTTTCAGACGAAGAGCGGGCTGATCGCCTGTTATCCCTGAATGGCTTGGGAGACGGTAAACCCTCCGAGCTGATGGAGCACATGCTGGCTCTGCTCGGCCCGGGCGACGCTTCGTTTCTCTTTACGCATCTGTTCCTGCGCCAGCTCCCCCCTCCCGTGCGCACCGCGCTAGCCAGCTCCGCTCTGATACGGGCCAAGGATTACCGCGGGCTAGCTGAAGAGGCGGACAAGATTTTGCTGGCATCCAGGCATTCCGGTGTGCATGCACTTTTACCGAGTGCGGCTCTACAAGGGGCGGAGACGAGAGAAGCTGGTGCTGTGGCCGCCGTCGCAGAGCGCCGGAGGAAGGAGAGCGTGCTCTGCTTCTATCATCGCCGGTTCGGAGTGAAGGCGAAGCGCTGCATTCCGCCGTGTACCTTCCAGCACCAGGGAAACGAGAGGGCCGGTGCTCACTAGCAGCTGTGTGCGCTGGCAGCTCGGACAAGCTGCTCTTCATTGAGGACACTGCTTCGGGACGCCGTCTGCTTGTGGACTCGGGTGCTCAGCGTAGCATCATGCCGGCTTCAGCTGCGGACGCCTTGGGACAATGTCACGGACCCCTGCTGGACGCGGCGAACGGTACCCCCATTCGCACATATGGAATGAGGTTGGTGACTGTGTGTTTCAAGGGACGTCAGTTTAACTGGGACTTTGTGATAGCGTCTGTGTCAGTACCTATACTCGGCGCTGATTTCTTGTGTGCTTTCAGGTTGTTGGTCGATGTAGCTAATAGGTGCTTGATAGATGCTGTGTCTTTTGATACCTACCCCTGTACACTTGGTAGTCCTGGCCCCCTGCCCCTCGCTAACATGCTTGCCACAGGTGATGAGTACCAGCGTTTGCTTGCCGAGTTTCCCACCCTCACGGTTCCCACCTTCTCTGCAGCCGTAGCTAAACATGGTGTGGAGCATTACATTACCACTGTGGGTCCGCCGGTTTTTGCGCGTGCACGCCGTCTCGATGCCGCGAAGTTAGCGATAGCCAGGGAGGAGTTTGCAAACATGGAGCGCCTTGGTATTGTGCGCCGCTCAAACAGCCCGTGGGCGTCCCCGTTGCACATGGTCCCTAAAGCTGACGGTGGGTGGCGCCCTTGTGGGGATTTTAGGCGCCTTAATAATGCGACGACTAATGACAGGTACCCGGTTCCCCACATTCAAGATTTTTCTGTTCATCTTGCGGGGGCAACTATTTTTTCAAAGGTGGATTTGGTGAGGGGATACCATCAGGTTCCTGTCCATCCGCGTGATGTGCCCAAGACCGCGGTTATCACTCCTTTTGGCCTTTTCGAGTTTTTGCGAATGCCCTTCGGTCTGAAGGGCGCGGCACAGACGTTTCAGCGCCTCATGGACTCCGTTTTGCGTGGTATGCCATTTTTGTTCGTCTATCTGGATGACATACTGGTTGCCAGCCCTTCCGCCGCGGAGCATTCAGTGCACCTCCGCCAGTTGTTTGAGCGTCTCAGTGAGCACGGTTTGATTGTGAATCCAGCTAAATGCCAGTTCGGTCTGCCGGCCATAGAGTTTTTGGGACACCTCGTTTCGCCCCAAGGGGCGTTTCCCCTGCCCGCTAAGGTGGAGGCAGTTTCTGCTTTTCCGCGCCCTTCCTCAGTGAAGCCCCTGCAGGAGTTTTTGGGGATGGTGAACTTTTATAACCGTTTCATCCCCCGGGCTGCTCACCTCATGCACCCTCTGTACAGTGCACTTCAGGGCAAGAAAGGCAACCAAGAGATAGAGTGGACACCTGAGCGGGTGCAGGCATTTGACAGTGCCAAAGCTGCTCTTGCCAACGCTGCCCTGCTGGCCCACCCGTCTCCCGAGGCGCCTGTTGCCCTTACTACCGATGCCTCCGATTTTGCAGTCGGGGCCGTGTGCGAACAATGGGTGGGTGGTGCTTGGCAGCCCCTCGCCTTTTTTAGCAGGAAGCTTCGGGATGCGGAGAGAAAGTACAGTACGTTTGACAGGGAGCTCCTTGCCCTTTTTCTCGCGACGCGTCATTTCCGGTTCCTGCTTGAGGGCCGTGACTTTACCGCTTTTGTAGACCACAAACCTCTCACATTTGCCATGGCAAAGGTTTCAGAACCATGGACTGCACGGCAGCAACGGCAGCTTTCTGCTATTTCAGAGTTTACCACTGACATTCAGCACGTCGCCGGCAAGTGTAATCGGGTGCCTGACTGTCTGTCCAGGGCGCAGGTTAGTTCTGTGCATTTGGGAGTGGACTACTCTGCCATGGCTGCCGACCAACTTACGGATACGGAGATTCAGGCTTTTAAGGTGGCCGAGTCCAGTTTGCGTTTGGAAGATGTCTCATTTCAGGATAGTGGCGTAACCCTACTTTGCGACGTCTCATTGGGCAGGCCTCGCCCCTTGGTTCCTGCTTGCTGGCGTCGGCGGGTTTTTCAGGCAGTTCATTCTCTTTCGCACCCAGGAGTTAAAGCCTCAGTTAAGTTGGTAGGGGCCAAGTTTGTGTGGCCCGGCCTCCGGAAAGAGGTCAGGGCGTGGGCTTCCTCATGTGTTGCTTGTCAGCGCGCCAAAGTGCAACGACACACCAAATCCCCTCTGGAGCACTTTCCCATACCCCAGAGAAGGTTCGAACATGTCCATGTAGACCTGGTAGGTCCATTTCCCCCTTCCCGGGGTTTCACCCATCTCCTGACAATGGTGGACAGGACGACTCGGTGGCCTGAAGCAGTTCCTTTGGCGTCAACCACCTCAGCAGATGTTGCTCGTGCGTTCGTCTCCTCCTGGGTATCTCGGTTTGGCGTACCGCTTGACTTGACATCTGACAGGGGTCCTCAGTTCACGTCTGAGCTGTGGACTGCTGTGGCGGAGAACCTTGGCGTCAGACTCCATCGCACTGCCGCGTACCACCCGCAGGCCAATGGCCTTTGCGAGAGGTTCCACCGTACCATGAAGGCTGCCTTACGGGCTGCGCTGGTGGACAGCAGCTGGGTTGACCGCCTTCCTTGGGTCCTGCTGGGCCTGCGTGCGACACCTAAGGAGGACCTGCAGTCTTCTTCAGCCGAGCTGGTCCTGGGCCAGCCTTTGAGGGTTCCAGGGGAATTCCTTCCTGGTGCATCTGCTTCGGGGGCCGACAAAAGGAGCGGGCCGGTTTTCCCGGGGAATGATAGGTTTTTGGCCCCAGTAGCGGCGCATCACTGCCTTCCACAGTCATATGTGCCAAAGGACCTGATGTCTGCCAAGTACATTTTTATCCGCCATGACGCGCACCGTTCTCCACTTCGACCTCCTTATGATGGTCCATTCCGTGTGCTAGAGGTGGGACCTAAGGATTTTTTGGTTGAGCTGGGAGGTCGTCAGGAGCGGGTTTCGGTGGATCGCCTTAAGCCTGCTCACATGTTTCCGGATGGTCCTATTGAGTTGGCCCAACCTCCGCGCCGCGGTCGTCCTCCCGTTTCTATGCCTCACTCGGAGGACCTGCCCCCAGCTGCTGTTTTTTCCCCTGCGTGGGGGCAGTCTCGCCGTGGTCGGGGCTATGCCCCTCTCTTGTTTTCACCACCTGTGGTCGCCAAGCACAGCCGTAGCGGCCGCCTTGTTAAACCCCCTAGGAGATACTCTTGATGTGGTATTTTATTTTTGCTATGTTGAGTTGAAAATGGTTGCTGTTTTTATTATTGTATTGTTTGCCATTCTGTGTGTTCAGGGGGGGCCTGTGTGGTGGCCACATATATGCACATTTCACACCAGAATGCCCCAAGCTCTTATTGCGAAGAGAGAGACCGGAATAGATCTGGAAAAGGCGGGAGAGAGAGGCCTGGGATAAAAGGGCTTGACTCCTCCTTTTGCAGGAGTTATATTTGGAGTTCTAGTCGTTGTGTGTTTTACCGAATAAAGCTGAGACTACATACCTGCTCGTGTCTCCTTCCACCGACTCCTACAAGTATACCTCAAGCAACTCTGTGTGTGGCGTGTGCGCAGAAAAAGCTTCTTCTGCATTACTCTCCCATACAGCCTCTCCTTGTGCAAAGTGTGCTGAATAGTTGAACAATGCACAGTGACACCATCTGCAGCAAGATGATGTTGTAGGTCTTTGGAGCTGGTCTGTGGGTTGACTATGACTGTTCTCACCATCCTTCACCTCTGCCTAGCTGAGATTTTTCTTGGCCTGCCACTTCAGGCCTTAACTAGAACTGTGCCTGTGGTCTTCCATTTCCTCACAGTGGAACCTGACAGCTGAAATCTCTGAGATAGCTTTTTCTATCCTTCTACTAAACCAGGGGTCAGCAACCCGCGGCTCCGGAGCCGCATGCGGCTCATTCAGGCTTAATCTGCGGCTCTGTGCGGCTCGTGGAAGTAAATTATAAGTAGGGATGCGCCGATCCGATATTCAGTATCGGTATCGGTCCGATACTGGCCTAAATTACTGGATCGGATATCGGAGAGAAATAAAAAATGTAATCCGATACATTAAATAACGTTTCGCTCACATTAGCTGCATTACAGTGCTCCGTCGTCTTGTTCTTCTTGTGGGTTTGCGGCTAACCAAACCAGCTTAGAGCTGCATTACCACCACCTACTGGATTGGAGTGGGGGATCAGGAGTTAGGAAAAAACCCTCCGCACATTCTATAAAGTTCACCGTCGCTGCGACGGATTCCCTTTGACAGTGAGTGGATCATCGCTGACATGTTGTTCCGCCTCCACCGCTCTCTGTCTTGTTTGTGTGTTGTGCTCGCTGTGCTGAGAATCAGCTGTTATTTTTTTTTTCTCTACTTCAGCCGAGCACAGCTATTAGCACTGGTGACCGTCCGGTACCTGAAGAACCCCTTCCCCGTCAAAATATTTTTGATACTTTAATCCCTGATTTGTGACTAAATATAGACCTGCAGTAGAAACGTATTTAGGAGAATGCTTGTAAATATAAAGCATTACAAGATTACGCTCACGCAGCTCCCAGTTTGTCAACATAAATACTGATGACAAAACAGCAGCAGTCAGCTGATTTAGATGCAGTCTGTCTGCACAAGCGGAAAGAGGCGGAGCCGGCTCAGATGGAGCAGAAGGAAATTTTTTTCGTCTTTTTCGTCCCTGTAACCTCCATAAACCTTTACTGGGAAACAGCTGGAGGTCCTTCATCAACCACCTGATCAGTAAGTGAAGAAAAGAGAACTTTGTAGCTGCTCCATCCACCGTGTTTGTTTCACACAGGGAAAAACTACAGTACAGAAGTTAAAATATGCAGATGAACCGTTGAAAAAAAGTATTTCTTATCCAGTTACTTAGGTAATCAATATAAATAGAATAGTCAATTGCTAAAATAATCAATAGTTGCAGCCCTAATGAAATTTGCAACATACCATAAGCCAATGCATCACCTTCTCACACAGAAGCAACAGGATTCAGGTGATAGTTATTGTTGTAAGTAAGTAAAATGTATTTATATAACGTTTTTCACAGACAGGAAGGCACTGTACAATAATTAAAACACAATATCAACCCCCCACCCCCACCCCCAGAAAACACTATGTTGAAAACATAATAACATTACCATATTAAAAGAATAAAAATAAAGTCAGAAACCAGAAAGCCTGGTTAAACAGAAAAGTTTTCAACTATTTTTTAAATGATGCCACAGAGACAGCTAAATGGAGCTGGAGTGGTGAACAGTTCCAGAGCTTTGGTGCCACTGCCTAAAAAGCTCTGTCCACCCTGGTCCTTAGTCTTGTATGTGGGACAACTAAAAGACTTTGATTTTGTTGTGTGAGAGACTGTTGACTTCTTTTTAAAAAATTTTTAAAAAAATGTTTTTAAATGCCTAGATAAATTTTAAATATCGGATTTATATCGGTATCGGCCGATATCCAAATTTAAAAGATCGGTATCGGTATCGGACATAAAAAAGTGGTATCGTGCCATCCCTAATTATAAGTATACGATTGAAGTGCTTTTTATTTTTGTCAGTTTGGTTTTTGTTGTAGTTTTAAATTGGAACATTATTGTGATCTTGAAATATTAAAATAAAATCATTTTATTTATTTATTTTAGTTTCTCAATATATGCGTCATTCGCGGTAGCAGCTACCAGCTTCCGCTAGTATTTGCGGCTCTCACTGTTCAATGGCTCTTTCGGTATTACAGGTTGCCGACCCCTGCTCTAAACCATGATGTTGAACAATTTTGGTTTACAGGTCATTTGAGAGTTGTTTGAGGCTCCCATGTTGCCACTCTTCAGAGAAGATGCAAAGAGGAGAAACACTTGCAAATGGCCACCTTAACCCTTTTTCATAATTGGATTCACCTGTATATGTTAGTCAAGGGTCAATGAGCTTATAAAACAAATTTTGTGTTCCAATTGTTTGTGCGAAAAGTATTCAGATCAATAAAACAACAAGGGTGCACCTGCCTAATTTTGTTTAAATGATTATTGCACACTTTCTGTAAATGCTATAAATTTCATTTCACTTCTCAAATATCACTGTGTTCGTCTGCTATATGATATATTTAACTGAAATTGCTGATCCGAACAACCAGTGATTTATAAAGGAAAATCATGAAAATTATCAGGAGTGCCCGAACTTTTGCATATGACTGTACATGAAAAGTCACTTGTTAGGTTTGCATTGAGATTTGTGTGTTTTGGCTCGATGGTAGTGGTTAACACATTCACCTTACTTGCCCAAGATCCCTGATTCCAAAGGGGTGCATTAAAATGGGAGTGTTCTATTAGGAAGGGCATCCTTAATATCTGTTCCAAATCGAACATATGTATCCATCTGCTGTCAGGGCTTTCAAATTGTTTTGGAGTAGCAGGGGGGCATGCCAAAGTAGCAGGCACCTTATGACCGAGACCTTTGCTGTCCTCCATGGGCGTCTTTTCCCATCTGTTTTGCTTTTATGAGTACTATCCCCTAAATTTTACTACTTTTTAAAGACTTTCATTCAGTACTCCCATAATTATATCAAAGTTACTGTAAATGAACAACTTCTACTATGAAAGGAAGAAATGCCACGGCCGATGTGTTCACAAACCATTACTTATATGCAATGCATCTCAACAATGTTACGGTTTGATTTTTAACAGAGGTGGCAAAAGTACTGACATTCTGTACTTCAGTCGAAGTACAAGTACTTGTGTGAAAAAATACTTTGGTAAAAATCGAAGTACTTGTTCAACATCTTTACTTAAGTAAAAGTAAAAAGTACAGGCTCTGGAATGTACTCAAAGTAAGAAAGTAAAAGTATCTCTTTGGAGGACATTTCTACCTGCTATTTTTCTGTAAAGCTAACTGAACCTCATTATATATTGTTGTAAAATATATTATATATATTGTAAAATAATACATGAGAATAGAAACATTATTCCAATCTAAATTTTAATTCTAATGAATGCACTCAGCTTGAATCTGTTATGTAGGACACAAACTGTGAAAGGGAATTTAAACACAGCTCTATTCTCTGTGTCCTCCATAGTAGAGGGTGACTGTGTCTCCACCTAAACACAAACATGAGGATACTCAGGGGTTACAGTGGGATTCAGAAGGTGGAGGAACCCTAAGATCAGCTGTAGTCGCCTTAAGAATCACAACTTTCTATTGTGAGCTGCAGTAAATGATGTTGGTGTGTAGGCTGTGATCAGCTGACCTGCTGTGCTGCTGCTCTGAGGTTTACTGCTCTGTGTGGATGAACTGAATTCACAAAGATGTAACCCAGTATTTCACAGCTATCTGAGCTGATCTCCATCCCCTACACTGACAGCATACAGGCTGTAGAAATGTTGGATTCAGTGAATGACTCTCAGCATCAGCAGCTTTGATTCAAACTCATCTCTGCTGCACTGATGTAACCTGTAACTCTGACCATGAACACAGCCTCTGTGCACCAACACAGAGCTTTACTGTAAATATAGTACAACAAGCTAACCTGTTTCTTATGTGCTAAACTGCAGTATTTCCATACAAAGTTTGAATTACACAAAGTCAGCATACTTCAGTTTGTTTTGCAGTCCTTACCTTTAAATCTAACCTCTCTTCTTCCTCTCCTGTCCTCTTTCTCCATCTCTGAGTGAACTTCTCTCTCTTTGCTCTCCCTGAAATACAGCAGCTCTTCTTTTAGCTAGCAGACACAATGTGTGACAAACTGCACACACTTTGTGTGTTTGCTGATATTTGTTGAGCATTTAGAAACGTTGCATTTACCTGCCACACGTTACTCCCTTTATGCTCGCTCCTCTTCAGTAGTGCTCGCTAAGCTGTTTATGTCCCGCGAGCACGACTCGGTCCGGCCCGCTGTAACCCCTGATTATAGCACTATAAATGATACATTAATTATATAGGTTTGCGTATTTAATCCCTTTGTACTCGATAAGCCCCGGTGATGGAGGATACGCCAGTACGATTGTCTGTTATCTGTTATTATTACTCTGTTTAGGCTCAGATCATTTGATGTTTGACGGAAATGCAAACTTCTCTCTGACGTGTTAAACCTAAAGTAACAAGTCTGTTTTGAAAATGTAAGAAGTAGAAAGTGCAGATACTTGTGTAAAAATGTAGGGAGCAAAAGTAAAAAGTAGTCAGAAAAATAAATACTCAAGTAAAGTACAGATAACTGAAAAATGTACTTAAGTACAGTAACGAAGTATTTGTACTTCGTTACTTCCCACCTCTGATTTTAAACAATTTTGAAAGTTAATCTTCAAAAGTACAGAAGCTATGCTAATGCATATTATTTTATCGTCAAACTTGCACCTGAACGAACAGCACGGTCGGCTATGAAATTCATCATCGAATCATGCAGACGATCACATTCCACGAGGCCGGCGACCTTTCTCTCATCTGATCATTAGAATTCTATTGTTTACATTGTTCATGTATACCTAGATTACTTACTTTCAACATCGGATGTGAGCTTGAACCATTTCTTTAGCCCAATCATCTGGTCCCCACGCCTGGCGGCCGCTTGTGACAACTACTGTTTTCTCTTATTTCTCTTACATGCGTGAGAAGCCATGACGGCAGCAGATGATATGAATAGTCACACGGCAGTCGTGAAACAATCAAATGGCTCAGATTGAAAGAATGTAAATATTGCCACGTGTGTCCACATGGCGCTGGAAATGGAGACGGCAGACGGTGCAAATTTTTTTTTTTTAGGAAAATTAAAAAGTAGACGGCGCAGAGCGGTGGAGTAGGCAGAAAATGCGCCTGCCGCCGGCATAATTTGAAAGCCCTGTGCTGTGGTGACCCATTGGGAAATAAGGGAGCGATTGTATGTACCTTCTTCTTCTAATTGACCTCAGAATTGTTGGGCTTTCAGTTTCAATTGGAAACAAGTTTTGACTGGACTTCTGACAGTAAGGTATATTTTTAGAGTAAGGGAAAAGTGTGGTGCGTGCATTATCTGAGACAGAAAGACAAGAAGAAAACTTTTTAAAAGTTTAAAACTTTGATCTTCTCTGGATCTTCATTCAGGTGCACACAAAGACCTTTGAGGATGAATTCTCTTCTGACCTAAATAGCATCAGTTTTAATATTCAGGCCACAAAAATAAAAATAAAATTAAAATTAGGAAACCAGCCATTAATTAAATTGAATGTGTTTTAATGCTTTCGGGATAGTCTGCATTTTTAAACATATTTCAGACAGAAAAATATTAGCTAAATTTGAAATTTAATGAACTAGCCAGACCTTTCACCAGTTGAAAACATTTTAAGCCTCATGAAACAGCTAGAATTGTCTATCAGGCAAGAATGGCACAACATTCCACTCCCAGCAGTCCAGCAGCTGCTCCCAGACATTTATAGACTATCGTTAAAATAAGAGGGTATGCTACACAGTGGTAAACATGGCCTTGTCCCAACTTTTTTGAGACATCAAACTCAAAATGAGCTAATATTTTTCTTAAAATTGTACATTTTCTCAGTTTCAACATTTTATATGTTTTTTATGTTCTATTGTGAATAAAATATTTGTACATCACTTCATTCTGTTTTTTATACACCCCAATTCTTTTTGGAGCTGGGTTTGTATTTTAGATGAAGATGTGACACCACCTAGCTGTTCAATTATGCCTGATGTATATGAAAAACAGACCATTCCAAAAAGGTGCCATGATGGTCTTCATCTTTCTCCCTTTTATGCCACCTTTCTGGGCATACACCTTCATAAGGTTTGCAGAATGACTATCTAGCTGGGAGAAGAACTGGGACTGCAAATGGATTGTTGTGATTCTCTTGAATTCTGCAATCACCAACAAATACAAAGTAATGGTAGACAAAACTCAGTTTTCTTCACACCATATGCAGGACTGCATTTGCCATCAGGTTTGTGTTTTATGAAATTCACAGTAACTTGAGGGCATCCAAGCCATCTGAGTTTTGTTCAGTAGTTAACAAGTGTTTTACCTCAGGCTTGTCTTCCACCTGTTGTCCAGTGACTGAACCTGGCTCTTTCAAACATGGATGTGTTGTTGTAAGGGCTGCTTCATCAAATTTACAGTCAGAGATGTACACCTTGTACTGGACGATTGTTTCAGCTAAGCTATCAAGAATGGCAGATTCAAGTTTAGTGTCAGGAGTGAACAAAGCTCCAGTTTATTTGAAAGCAGAATTGGCTCTGTCCAGCCATAGCTGAGTATCGTAAGAGAACTGGGGAATGGGGAAGACAATGGGCCATGCAGTGGTTCTCATAGGAGGTAGACTCCATGAGGTAGGAGAAGACAATATGTGTGTATCAAGTGAGCTCCTAGCAGATGAAAAGGATGAGGAGTCCTCTAGGGCAGTGGTCCCCAACCTTTTTTGAGCCGCGGACCGGTTTAGTGTTAGAAAATATTTCCACGGACCGGCTTTTAAGGTGTGGCGAATAAATACGTCAAAATAAATGATATGACCATAACCAAGTGTGATATTTTCTACGTATAATAATAAAAAACGGGAATCCACTTTGTATTCGTATGCAACTCTATCAGCAGCGTCCTCGTAACATCCCGCCACAACATGAATAACAGGCTCTCTGCCCACAGCGCTCCCTGGTCAGCTGTTAGAGCCATGGTAAAACATGCCTTCAAAATAAGATACACCGCAAAAACAAATACAGTAGAAATCACCTCAGTCGGATTCAAATGGCCCAGTTTGGGGTCTATTATCGAATTTCGCTGCAATGGCTTCTGCTTCATCTATGAATTTGCTTCTGCAAATTTTATAATCTGAAATTTTACTCGTAAGTGCAAGTTTGTAGCTTACACTTGCCACGATTGTCCCCGGTGAAATAAACTGATATAAACACTAAAACAATTTCCAGGCGTTGTTAGTGTGTGTGTAGTTGTGCATGAACGAGCCGATGCATGGAAGTGGGCGGACAGGAGCTGAGGAGGGTTTTAGCGCTAAACTCATCCAGTTTATGCGATCACATTTAACTGGAAATTTATTACAATGGGACCAGATTTTTCATCCGAGGTAGGTGAATATCCGACGGATTTATGTGATGATTTTATTGGAATTAATGTTAGGAAAAATCAGGACCTGCAGATGCCATCCAACTAGAGCGAAAACCCGATTTGTGCGACTTCGACTTAGGTGATTTTTACTGTATAAAGCGCATGAAAAATACAACTCACCATAACACTGAATCAGTGTAAGCCCCCTGAGCTTGTTTCTCTGATACTCATTTTTGCTGGCTTCTGGTTTGACTGGGTTCGGCCGATTTCACATGGAGCGTGGCTGCAGAGCCGCGGTGTCAAGCGCTGGAGAGTCAGTTTGATGGCTGGGTCTACCTCTCTGCTATCCCCGGTGTTGATAAATAAAAATGGTAAATGGACTAGTTCTTACATAGCGCTTTTCTACTCTTGTTGAGCACTCAAAAATTTAAAGAAGCGTTATGTAGGTCAACCAACCGATTTCGTTAGACAGGCCTGAAGCTTCTGGGTTTAATTTTAGCGGTGACGTATCATGTGAGCAGAAACGTCTTGACACGTCAAGAGGAAGTCATGGAGGGAAGTAACGGAGCGAATCCGCCCATTTTTCAAAATAAAATATAGTTTAGGCGCAGATGATAAGTAAAACGGAAATAATTTAAGTTATTTATTCTTTATGTGCGGCCCGGTACCAAATGTCCCACGGCCCGGTACCGGTCCACGGCCCGGGGGTTGGGGACCTCTGCTCTAGAGGGCAGGAAGCAGCAGCAAGCAGAGGGAGCCACCAGGCAGGGCACATTATCTGGAGAATAACCTGTGTGAACAATTAAGTCAAATAAATAATGCCACATTCATTTCCCACATATTTTAAATTTCCATTTCAGGGATTTGTTACTCTCTGATTGAGAGTAACGGGACCTGGTCAGAAAGAGAAGACGAAGAAGGAAAAGAACATTTACAGTCCTGCTGAAATCAGTCCTTCGCTGAAAAAAGAAAAAAAAGGTTAATGGTTTCTATCCATATTTCATTACGTGTAAATGGTAAATGGACTAGTTCTTATATAGTGCTTTTCTACTCAGTATGAGCACTCAAAGTGCTTATGCAACACGTTTACATTTACGAGTCAAACCGCTGACCTTCTGATCAGTAGGTGACCTGCTCTACCTACTGAGCTACAGCCACCCCACGTGTGTGTGTGAGAGTGAGTGAGTGAGTGAGTGAGTGAGTGAGTGAGTGAGGGAGTGAGTGAGTGAGTGAGTGAGTGAGTGAGTGAGTGAGTGAGTGAGTGAGTGAGTGAGTGAGTGAGTGAGTGAGTGAGTGAGTGAGTGAGTGAGTGAGAAGTAAAGAGGGCAAGAGGTTTATTGATAACATTAGGTCTTTTCATACCCAAACAGGTTGTTCCAGCCTCTTGTGCTGATTTCACAAGTCATGAAGTTCTTTTGTGCTCAGAGTGAATGCACCTGATATCACCTGTTTTGTTTGGATGTCTGTTCCTGTGCAAAATCACCAAATGGACCCACTAGAATACTATGAGCCCCCAGACTATCTGCTGCAACAAGCTGAATTGTATCTTTAGGACATGTGCCAAGTAATAGAACGAAAACGCCATCTTGCTCCAGAGTCTTCACATCTTGAAGAAGACCTTTTCAAGAATGTCAATGGAGAGGGTCAGTGTTGCTGAACTTAATAAATAGTGCAGTTCCTCTAAGAACTCATCAGTTTCATCAGTCTGCAAAATGCTCTAGCTTGAGCATGACCACAGCAAAGTTTTTCTCAATTATTCAGGCCAGTTCTTATCTACACTGACATCACTTTTTTTTTTAAACATTTAAAACGAGAGCCCCGTTCATCAAAAATGTACATTGCCAGGTCAAGCTCCCAGGAGAGTAATAATAGTACAAATCGCAGAAATCAGCCTCCTTTAAGCTGGATCACAGGCAAAAATGTGGTCCAGCATAGACTCGGGTGTACGACCAGGGAAATGAGGAAAAAGGTGATGTACAAAGTGTCTAATTTGGAAGAAGCACAATAGGTGGCTACTGGGTAAATTGAACTTCTCCATCAGTGTTGGAAAGGACATTAAAAACTCCATCAATGTAAAGGTCATTAATGGTCATAATGCCCTTCTCTGACCATAACTGAAAGGCTACATCAGTGCATGCCAGTGGGGACTGGTGATTGCGTGCCAAGGGGATTAAAAATCACACCACTGTGAAGACCAAAATGTCTCCTAAATTGGAGCCAAATCCTGAAGGAGTCACGGACAGCGGGATTGGTGGAGAGCGCTTTAAGAGGGATGTGAAGTTGGGAGCAAATTAAAGAATGGAGGGAGTGTTCCAAAGATGGCAGCTCAAGCTGCATCCATTGTTTACAATTATTTGCATCAAATGTTGAAAAATTTCCAGTATTGAGGGAAGCAAATGGATGGGACTGGAAATCTTTAGGAGGAGATCATCAGCATACAGGGAAAGTTTGTAAATAGAACTGGATCATGTGATTCCCTCAAATACCTGATGCTGGCGTAACCAGATGGCCAGCGGCTCTATTGCCAGATCAAACAACAAAGGTGAAAGAGGGCAACCTTGACGAGTTCCATGCCAGGTGTGTGTGTGTGTGTGTGTGTTCTAATCAATTTCATTGGTTAGAACTGATGCCTTTGGAGCTGAATACAGAAGGTGGATGCAGGAAATGAACCTAGGGCAGAAACCAAATTTCTGCAGGATATAAAACAAGTATTTCCATTCAACTTTATCAAAGGCCTTCCCTGTGTCAAGAGACACAACAAACTTGGGAGAGTCAGATGGACAGGAGTAAAGAATATTGAGCAGCCGTAGGAGTGCCTCCCCTGCATAAAGCCAGTCTGGTCTTGGGCTATTAAGTCCAGCAGAGCACGCTGGAGGCGACAGGCGAGAACCTTAGCCAGGATCTTAAAATCCACATTAAGCTATGATAGAGGGTAGGATCTTTATATTTTTTAAGCAAAAGTGATATGGTGGCATTGTACATGGATGGGGGCAGTGAGCCTGTGATATGTGAGCCTGTGAGATCAACATGTATAAGAAGTCACTTCTTTGACCAAATGTACAAAGTTTGCAGTGATATGCTGGAATCTGCTCCAATTTCTCTTTTTAAAGAGTAAAGTAAGTTTTTAATTTTATCTGATTTTATCTTTTTTTTTTTTTATTAGAAGTTCTAAATATAAATCCTCTTCTTTTTATTCAGAATTAGTTTTGTGGTTCCAGCTGGAAGAGAATAACTTGGACCTTTTATGCTTCTCTATAAATTCTTAAATAGTGCCCGAGTGGTCTTTCCTTTACTCAGCTGCATACAAGAAGTATTCCAGCAACGTGATCCCTCAGAGTGTTGATCTGCTCAAATTTAATTTTACTGCTTTAGTTGTTGTGCTATTTCTAATTCACATTGTCCAACATGTTTGATTAATCCAAGTTAATGTTATACATCACCAAACACTAATTATATGATATTCAGCATTTTTTTTTTTTTTTAGAAATACTGTTCAGACACTCAAATTAGTTTCATGTTAAAAGCCTTCAAAGCAGCTGAAAACTTTTTAATATAAGAATCTACTAGAAATGATCAGAGTAATTAGCTTGAGTTTATGACAAACCAAAAAACTTTAAAAGTTTGGAAATAAAATGTAAAGGAAAACTGACTCTAACTGCTAAAAATAAACTTCATCCTGTAGACCAGTGGCTATTGGAGCTAAGTAATATGGACCAAAACGTTTTATACTGAATGGCAGTACGTGATATATAGTTTAGTATTTTCTACAAAAATGTGAGATTTTATTCTTTAATAAAACAGACTGATCAATAAAAGACAATTGCAATTTCACTGCTCAACCTGCTTAAAACCAGTTATTTTCTCAGTCAGGAGCTGCTGAAATTTCAGGGAGCTTTTTAAAACCATTTTCCACATTTCTTTCTGATTACTAACATAAGACCATGGTAAACTATTTACACACTGCTTGGGAGAATTATTGTATTTATAAATTGTATTTATTTGAAGTCAAGTTATATGAGGATCCACACTCGGTATGTGACCTACAGTAGATGCAGTATGCCACACCCGTAAGTTTAAATGTGTAATTATAATTTTTACCACTTTACCTGCCGTCAGGCAGTTCTTTCTATCTCCGAGATGAAGCTGTTACACTCCACCAGACTCCACTAATACAGAGTTTATCTGCCATGTCCAAAGGGAAATATTATAACAGAAGAACTGTAAAGCTAAAATGTGAGTTTTGAGAGTTTATTTGAAAGATAACATCATCTAGTAGCCTCTATTTCTTTTTTGTTTTTTGTTTTTTTCACTCTTCACAGCCATTGTTTGAATTCCTGCTGTTTTTCTGTTGAGAAATTCTATTGTTAAGTTTGGTCACCTCAGCAAATTTTTTGCATAGCTTCACCGAGTATCAAACTGAGAGGAGGTCCAATTTGCTGGAATACTGCAAAGCTGGGATCCACATCACTGTAATTACTCCAAATTAGTTATATTAGGCTGTAAAATACAGATTCTGGAATTCCCCTTTTAACAACAGGACTGCATTACCAGCATGACAGATGCCCTTACAGCCCCAACAGATCTGCAGCCAGCACAAAGTCTCAGGAGAGAGCTGGAATATGGCAATGTAACCTGGTTAGCCAGTATAGCAGTAGCCCTGTGTGTGTGTGTGTGTGTGTGTGTGTGTGTGTGTGTGTGTGTGTGTGTGCGCGTGCGTGCGTGCGTGCATGTGTGTGTGTGTGTGTGTGTGTGTGTGTGTGTAATGGAGGTACACTTTTCTTTAGGACCTCTCTGAAGCTCACGCAAATCAGCAAATTTTTGCTGGTGGGAATAGACCCTCCTCCCCTCCTGGTGCCATGGCAACCAGTGAACTGTGTCACATACCATTAGGTTTAGTGTGTCTGTGTGTGTGTATCTGTGTCTGTGCATTGGTGTGTACAAAAAGGAAGAAGCAGCTGGAAAGGAACACATGCACAATGTCTAATGAATATTTCAGTACTGCAGCGCCCACATCTCTGTCCCTGTGCAGGTTAGCTTCCTGTGTGGACACACCTGCCTCTCTCTCTCACTGCATCTTTGCAGCTAACCTTATAGCTTAGTGCATGAGACACTTATTGCCAGCTGTTTGAATACCAGGGGCCTTGAAGCAGTACTTGGCTGCCTCTGGTGCTTCGGTGTGCAGCTCTGCATTCTTCAGCTCTGCAGGGGATGTTTGCATTTCCAAACTCTCCTGGTGGAAAGTAACAACCCAGAGCTGACAGACCCGCGTCAGGGTTCAGGAGCACAGAGACATGGACATGTGTATTGCTAATTCGTGTTTTTTGCATCTGTGTCTGTGAGGTCTTGCCCCATGTCTGCCTGTACAGGACTGTACAGAAAGTGTTCCGACTACAGTGGTGGCCAAACGTTTTGAGAATGACATAAGTTTTTATGATGGCAATATGCATATACACCACAATGTTAGGAAGAGTGATCAGATGAATTGCAGATAATTGCAAAGCCCCCCCCCCCCCCCCCCCCGCAAAAAAAAAAAAAAATTCCACTTAATTTGAGCCCTGCCACAAAAGTACCTGTTGACATAATTTCCATGATACTCTGATAGTGTGTTGATAGGGACAAGGCCAGAGATTCTCATGCTGATTGAATTTAAATAGCAGATCAGATGCTTTAGGAGAAGTCATTGTTCTTCCTCCTTTAACCATGGTAACCTGCAAGGAAGCACATGCAGGCATCATTGCTTTGCATAAAAAGGGTTTCACAGGCATGAGTATTGCTGCCAGTAAGATTACAACTAAATCAACCATCTATCAGATCATCAAGAACTTCAAGGAGACGTTCTTGATGTTGTTCAGTTGTTGTGAAGAAGGCTTCAGGGTGCCCAAGAGAGTCCAGCAAGCATCGGGAACATCTCCTCAGCTATGGGACTGGGGCATCACCAGTGCAGAGATTGCTCAGGAATGGCAGTGGGCAGATGTGAATGCACCTGCAGTGAGGCAAAGACTTCTGGAAGATGGCCTGGTGTCAAGAAGAGCAGCAAAGAATCTACTTCTCTCCAGGAAAAACATCAAGGACAGACGGATATTCTGCAAAAAAAAAAAGTACAGGGATTGGACTGCTGAGGACTGGGGTCAAGTCATTTTCCCTTATGAAGTTCCTTTCCGACTTTTTGGGGAATCTGGAAGAATGATTGTCTGGAGAGGAAAAGGTGGCATACCAACAGTAAAGCATCTTGAGAATATTGATGTGTGGGGTTGCTTCTCTTCCTACGGAGTGGGCTCACTCACATTTTTTTCCTAAGAACACATGGATAAAGAATGGTACCACAAGATCTACCTAGAGCAACTTCTCCCAACTGTCCAAGAACAGTTTGGTGAAGAACAAGGCCTTTTCCAGCATGATGGGGCATCATACCTTAAGGCAAATGTGATAACTAAGTGGCTTGGAGAACAAAATACTGAAAATTTGGGTCCCTGGCTTTAATCCGATTAAAAACTGACAAAACCCCACAAATTCTGACAAACTCTAAGCATTGATTATGCAAGAATGGGTTGCTATTAGTCAGGATTTGGCGCAGAAGTTGATTGACAGTAGTAGTAATAATAATGTGGCATATCACACCTAGGTGTGAAAAAAGCAACACGCGCGAATGTACGTCCTCGTGCGCGTACATGTGTGACCGTGCGTGATCTAACAATTGATCCCCACTCTCTCCCCTTTCCTCTTCTTACGATATAAAAGGGTTTTATAGGAGAAAATAATTATTTAAGACGAATAATACAGCATTAAAGCAGTCCTATCGCATCATATCACCATCATCGTGATGTGATTTGGATATATAGTTTTATGCACTCTCATTTATTTATTTATCTAGCTAACCAGACTATTTTTAATTTGATTTAGCCCAATTGGAATGGATCGAAACTTACCAGGGAAATCACCGCTTTCCCCACAGCGTATCTGAGCCCACAATCACTGCTTTTCGCCAAACTGACATTAACACACAGTCGTATTAAAGTTTTCCCAGACTTCATCAAAGCAACTCTATCTCCCCACACAATGTTTGAATAAATACAATGTTAAATAAGGCATTATCCGAGTTCACCAAAGCATTCCAGAGTTTCACATGGCCTTTTGCCCCCCAGATACCTGGTGGCCTTTTTACCCAAATCAACAGCTGGATGGCTCACTTTATTCGGAGTGTTTCACTCCAAATTGCTAGGAGCATTAGACAGTGACCGATCGTTTTACCAACAACAGCAACAAATCTTCTTCAGTGCATTAAAGCCTTCTTCACTTTCTGTAAAGTCCCCTCTTTGACATGTTTACTGAGACTTTTCCAAAAATTTCCGGTGGGCGCTGTAGAACTGAATCCTACTGAATGATAAAATGTCTTCACCTGTGGGGGCACAAAAACTTTAAATAGCCTACATCAGGATGATGCTGTAGTTTAAACAGAAAAGCAGACCATGTGATACACTGGTGTACAAACTTTCTGTCCTCAGGTCCCTGTGTTCAATGGATAGAAAGTAACAATAATATAAAAAGAAAATATACATACAGGCAAGCACATATGCACCCGCCAATACATATACACACGTACACAAGTGAATAATATAAACAATATACACCAACAGTTGTAATAGAGTGTTGTTACAAAGAGTTAGCTTAAATCTGTGAATTCTTTGAAATTTTTACATTGAGAGCAATATTCTTAATTTATTTGATCCTCATAAAGGGTTATGAAGAGCACTGTTTTCTACCAGACTCAGGTCATGCTTGCTGTTTTTCGTCTTTTTAAATGACTCAAGCTTTGTGAATAGGGATATATATATATTTTTTTAAATGTGTCCAATTTACAGAATAAATGTGGAAATGTTTCAGATTGAACTACATCTGCCAAATATTGCCATTCAGAACGATGTGAAAGGTGTGGACAAAGTATAGGCAATGCAACACACCTACTTTAGCGTGTTTGGACCATGAAACCTGAGGCATGAGAAGCAGAATACTCATGACTACAGAATGAATGTGGACCACACATAAGATAACTACAAATCTGTTGAAGAAAAACTGTGTAGAAATTTCTCAGTTAAAATGTTTTCGTTGATTATTAGCATATACACGACACTGAGACAGTATGTCAGTCTGTGTGATATTCTGTTCTGACTTTGAATCGTGCTTTGGGTAAACTGTGTGGAACTTATAAAGTGATCAGAAAAGGCTGTGTCTGCAACTCTGTTTTCACCAAATTGAGATGTTTTGTCACACTCAGTGAAACAGCTCTGCTACTAAATAGAAACTAGTATTACACATTTAATTTCCAAATCTGATTAAAAACTGACAGACTGCTACAATTTTGCAAATACATCTAAAATGTTACAGAAGACTTTACTGTTGCAAAAAGTTGTTATTTTTTTATTAAACATATGTGTGGTGAATAAATGCCTTGTTAAAATATTCTGGTCAAGGTTTGGAATAAAAAATTTGCAATGCACTTGAATTTTGCTCATCAATAAATGATGCAGTATAAAGCCTTTATTGTTAATTCCTTTATTTATTTTTATGATTTAGTTCAGATGGTAGCAAATTTAGAGTTAAGTCTCAAGAAATAATATAAGTGGCATCTCAAAATCTTCAAATCTGGCCCAGAAGAAAACGTAATTGAATAGGCCTGCCCTAAACCTTTGCACGCTGCAGGCACAGGGGCTGTTAGCATTGTTATTTTATAAAAGGTTATTTAGGAGTGGGAGTTTTTTGTAAGTTGATTTAAACATGTTACTCGATTTGATGTGTTTTAACAACACCCTGTAATAAACTTTTATTCTGCTGTAGGCTATTGAGTTGATTCTGTTGAAGACAAACTGTGCCGAGATGTTTCATTAACAAACTTAGAATCTCTGATAATGATGAAAAACAATAGAAACATGGTTAATGGGTAAAAGGCTGCATTATTTTGACTTACAAAAAAATAGGATTATACACAACACTGAGACATTATTTCACCCTGTGTGATATTCTGTTGTGACTTTGAATCAAACTGTGACGGGTAAACCTGTGTGAAACTTCTAAAGAAAAAACTGATGAGATTCTACAGCTGTAATGATTTCACCAAACTGTCAGGTTTTATCACACTCAGTGAAACAGCGTCGGTGCTAAAACAGAAACTAGGATTACACGTTTAATTTCTGCTTAAAACTGACAGACTCATAAAATAGATGAATATGAGAGTAAAACAGCTGTTTCAGTAGGTGTGCATTCTGCGCTATGTCTGAGGTATCGGTGAAACATATAATAAAGCAGCCAAGATGGCTGCTGTTTATGATAGACTACATGTCTGCTTAAGGATCCTAACAGCTATTATGAAACATACATAATAGAGACAAACCAATTGTTGATGGTGATATGATGCGGTGTGTGGCGGATCGCTGTTTTGGTGAAGGTGTTGCTGGAAAACAAGAAGACCGCTTTAATGCTGTATTATTCGTGTTAAATAATTATTTTCTCCTATAAAACCCTTTTATATCGTAAGGAGAGGAAAGGGGAGAGAGTGGGGATCACTTGTTAGATCGCGCACGGTCACACATGTATGCGCACGAGGACGTACATTCACGCGTGTTGCTTTTTTCACACCTAGGTGTGACATGCCACATTATTATTACTACTGACAGTATGCCAGAGTGAATTGCAGAGGTCTTGAAAAGGACGGGCCAACACAGCAAATACCATAAACTTAATGTAATTCTCAATAAAAGCCTTTGAAACTTGTGAAATGCTTGTCATTATACTTCAGTATACCATTTGACAAAAAAAATCTGAAGATGTAATCTAATCACTTACACAACTAAGACACACTAGTTTCTCTTTTCCACTTTTTGTCAAAGCTGCTGGCATGTCTCATGTTTGACATTGCTCTGTTTTCATTCTGTGCTCTTTGGTGTGGGCTTGGTTTACTACTGAAGTCATGCCTCCCAGCTGCAACACAAGTGGGATTTGGCAAACTAAAAATATGACTGTCTTGAATAGGGATGCTACCAAAACCAATCGTTATTTTACCTTCCTGAAAACACGATGGTAGTTTTTGTATTTTTTTCCAGTACCGTAGATATCATAGGTAACATATGTACTGAAGCTGCAGTTCTTCTGGAACTGACAGGGGTGCACACACCTACAAGTGTTCTTGGCTATCTTTACATACAGAAGAAGAAGGATGCCCACAAACACAGAAGAAACGACACGTGGAACAGCAAAAACTATACATAGAAGATGGCAGCTCGTGCAGCTGCCATGATAGCTTCATGTCAACTCATTGATAAGAAAGGCAGGTAGAGGCAGGTGTGAGAATATTTTGCAAAATTATAACATGTATTTCAGGATATGACCTGAAATACATGTTACAATTTTTTTGAGACTGCTGGCATTGGTGTGGAAAAATCACCTAAAGTCACAATCCTGCAGGATTTACCAAAGAGATGCTCTGTCCCCACCGCTGTTCTGCATACGTCTGAACCCTCTCAGCCAGATCATTAACAAGACTGACAATGGATACGTATATAGATGACATCAAGCTGTATGCCAGGAGTGAACGAGACATTGATTCACTGATCCACACACTAGGATTTATAGCAATGACATCGGAATATCATTCGGACTGGAGAAGGAGCCACTGGGACAAAAACTTCATTACAACAGCAGTAAATTTAGGTCAGAGTAATGAGTAATATCACAAGCTAAACACCTCCTATTACCCGTTTTAATTCACTTTTTACATAAATAAATATGTTTATGTAAATATGTAACTATGCATACTTCTGAGTAATTTCATGTTTGTAAATGAAATCTCAAAATTTTACCTGGTAAAATAAAGGTTTAAAAAACAAAACAACTGAATTTCTGTTATTACTGCGCCCCCCCTGCAGTATCTTCCCACACTTTGGGAAGCACTGTCCTAGACGAAACAAAAAAGATCCATGAGTACATGGGAAAGATGGACACAGCTGATCACATATTTAGTGAATACCTCAAGCAGCAGAAACCTGATTAAGAAGAAGAGCAAAAACAGCAACCATCATGAAGGACAGGCCTCTGTACAGCATGTAACACCAGCAGATGGAAGAAGTGGCTGCTTTTTGTTCCCATCAATGGCTGAACAAAGGTGGGAACAGGCTCCAAACACCAGATTAATAGAGGCTGGGGTCTAAAACACAAGGCAAGACCACAGGTGCAGGTTGTGTAGAGATGCCAGTGAGACAATCCAGCACATAACAGCAGGGTGCAAGATGCTAGCAGGCAGGGCATACATGGAATGCCATAAGCAAGTGGCTGGCATAGTATACAGGAACATCTGTGCCAAGTATGGCCTGGAAGTCCCGAAGTTAAAATGGTATACACCCATGAGAATGACCGAGCTAAGATCCTGATGGATAAACTGGTGATGGCTAACCAACTGGACATAGTAGTGGTAGACAAGCAGAGGAAGAAGGCCATAGTCATAGATGTAGCACACATAAGCGGTAGCAACATCAGGAAGAAGGTACATGAGAAGCTCGAGAAATACCAAGGGCTGAGAGAAGAGCTAGAGAGGATGTGGAACATGAAAGCGTGGTAGTCGGGACACCAGAGCAGTGACCCCCAAAGTGGGCGAATGGCTCCAGGAGATTCCAGGAATGACATCCAAGATCTCTGTCCAGAAGAGTGCAGTCCAAGATATCTTAGCTCTAAAAAAAAAAAAAAAATTCCCCACATGCCCTTTAGGTGTGTGTGTGTGTGTGTGTGTGTGTGTGTGTGTGTGTGTGTGTGTGTGTGTGTTTGTGTCTTAGGTCCTTTGTCTTCCTGCTATATTTTGAAGGTTAGCTCCTTATGTAGTTTTCTCGGGGGGGGGGGGGGGGGGGGGGGGGGGGGTTCTATTGTTTTTTTTACTTCTCTTCTTTGTTCCTTTTCCCTTCACTCTTCACCAAGTTCACCTGTGCCATTTTATCCTTTTTGCTTTTGGTTCTGTTACTGTTTTTGGTAGAGTCTAATAAATAATCCAGTAATTCTTAAAAGACTTCGAACATTATATGCTTAGTTTACCTTAACCTGTCAATGTAATACCTTACATTGATCTAGTTAGCTGAGATGCAGTGATAAGTCATTCTTTGCCACAGTCTATGCTTGTTAGCAGGCTAAATCATTCACAGAAAACAACTCAGTATTTTGTAGCCTTGTTTTCACTGCCTCCTGAGCATTCTGAAACCCTGATTAGCACCACCCATTGCTCAACTTTGATCTGTCACTTAAAACCTCTGCGACAGCTTGCCCCTCCTCTGCAGTACTGAAAAGGCACATCACTGGCAACATTAATGAAGAGTGTGTTGAGAGAAATTATGAAAGAGCTCCTCTCTCCTCTCCAACTGGGTTTATTTTCAGTGCATATTTTTCATGCTCTGATTCAGTAAGCTGCAAAACCATTTCTATCGTGTTGCTGTTGCTGTCACAGCAGTGTAGATATCATCAGCAGGGGTAAGACATTGAGGATTACACCATGATAAAGCTCCCTGTTACATACACGCATAACACACATGGACACATTTATGTCTGTAGATCTGTACTCGCTACACTTGGTGACAGTCCTGTCATCCTTCAGTACCTTGCCCTTACTTTAACCCTCCTTGCCCACAGACTTTTGCTGAAAATGTGTATTTCACCTTGATCCCATTTTTGCACGTATCAAAGACATCCCACGGGAAAAAGATCTGTTTACTGCAGGGGTTTTAATGAAGCTAAAAGCTCAGAAAATATTCCAGCAAAGAGAAAAATGATAGGAAAGTTGCTCTTTGCCAAAGTATAGTCGGACACATAAACATCCAAATTCAGACAGTAATGCCATGATTTGCGTCATAGTATCATACTGCATTCAAAGCAAGATCATGAGAGGTCAGCCAGTGAAGAACATTAACATGACATGAGCCCTGTACTGCAAAGCTAGTTCAACGTACCCATGATATTTTTCCTATATCTGCCTGTACTTACCCAGTACAGGCAGAATTGTTTAGTTTTAGTTAGTTTTTACTTTTTTCTCTAATTCAGTTAGTTTTAATTAGTTTTCAGGGTGGTTTTGCTCATTTTTATTAGTTTTTATTTTTGGTTTATTGCTTAGTTTTAGTTTAGTTTCATTAGTTTCAGTATTAGTTTTAGTTTTTCATACTTTGTCAGGTGCAAGATTCAAGGTACAAGAGTAACTCCTGTGTAATAAAAACTCAACAAAAGATACCCTTTAAAGAAATTTATTCTACAACCAACTGTTCACAGACAGCAGCACTACATGCGAAATGTGTGTAATATTAAGGACACACATGAACATCAACAGGGAGAAACAAAGAAAAACATGAACTCCCAAACTCAATAAATTCTACAATAAACTCCCAATAAAGTTCAGCGTCAGTGCAGCAGATTAACAACAGCTTCTGTTTTGGAGCTAGCTTGGTTAGATGCTCGATATGTGGCCTCATGTCGCATTTCTGTTTGTGTAGCTGGATTGTTTGTGTTAATTACCTTACAGTCATGTGCTGGTGTTTTATATGCGGTGCCGGCTGGGACTTCTTTTGGTCCTCACTCTTTGTGCTCATTTTTTTGGCTGCAAACATATTTGTCCCTGTTTATTTCGTTCGTTTTCGTTAACTATAATAGCCCTGGGCTTTATGGATCTCACAAATACTAATGATATAAAGACTGTAGTGCCATCTGTATTACAGGAGAATATGCTATAAAGAAGACACACAGTCTTCCTTTTGTTTAGAATGAGGAATGAAACCCTTCTTTTTCATGAGAGGATGGGGACAAAATCACAGTGAGCCAGATTCTGTGCATTGTCCAAGTGGAAAGAGAAGATTGTGTTAGTGTGACCAATACCTGTGTGCCAGCACTTGCCCGTACACAAATGTTTCTGGTTTCATTACAGCCCTGGTGCACTCCCTCTGGGCTTGGAAACTGTGGACTCTTTGTCTGGTCATATATAGAGACACAGCTCTCATCATAAGCAGATTCTTCACATTAAATTTGTGTCAGTTTGAAGCAGAAGTTGATGTTTGCGCTTTGCAAATGTTTGTGATCAATAGTTGAATAGAGTGCACAATGCACAAGAGGTGTAAGCAAAAAGAAAATTCTGAGAAAGTTTCTACACCAGTACAGTCTTCACTTGCCACTTGCTCTTTTCTGCAGATTTGCCTTTCTGTGACCTTGTACATTTCCCTGTAATGAAAATCAAGTTTGACATCTTCTTTGACATCCTTTGACATCTTTGACCTACCGGTCAAACATGAGACACAAGAGCCTCTGAAGATGGCATGAAACATAAATGTTCTGCTAATGCTACTCATTTTCTGTTGTAAAGGACTACAAACCTAGGTAAGACCTGGAATGGACTGTCGCACACCTTGAATATGCAGTGGTACATATAGGCATAGAGCAGAGCATATAACTGTTTCAGGGGTCAAAAACCTCTTGATAAAATCACGGTTACTTTGTTCACTAGCAGGACCCTTCTTCCTGCTTTGGAACTGTGGTTTGGTCCATTGTTATCTATGCAGTAAGAGCTAATGAACAGATATGTTCACATCTGTGTAGCATGCATCAAATGTGTAAATGAATTAAATGGCCCTCACAGTCTTCAGAAGTTGTCATCACATTCTCTTGTCCCTGCTTCTCTTCATCTTCATCATTCCCAACCAACACATTTTTTTTAAGGTACACGTGCATGGACACGCTCACTGTTCCATCTCCTGTGCTGTGAGCAGCATCAGAGAGAAGCAGGGCTCAGCTGTAGAGCACTGCTGAAATTGAGCTCCATGGCAGCAGTTTATTAACACTGTGAATTATTAACAGCAGAGTGACAGAGCAGCGCCTCTGTGCCCCAAACCTACTACATGCATATGTGTGTATTATGATGTGTGTATCTCAGTTTCCTTCAGTTCAACAAGAAGGTTTTAATATCGCAGCTGTTAATGCCCAGAAAATATAAAAGCCACTTAGTATATGTATATAAAGTCAGCAATCAGAACTCATTAGCAACCTTAATGACCCACATTAAGAATGAGATTAAAATATATTTCAAAGCAAAAACAGGCAATTTTTTAATTGTTATTTTTTCTTTTTACCTGTCTACAAAGCTAGATTAGAATCACAGGCCTAGAGAGTGGTCGGTGATGCCCTGGAAACCTCCACTTGCTAGAGAAAAAAGTGTACTCCCCAACCAGTTGGTGAGTGAATGCTGGAGGCTGTTGACTGTCGCTGGGTGAAATCACTTACAAAGAGCGTCCTGCATTTAAAAACCTCCTTGTGGTGGCTTTGACCAGTAGCAGATTGCCACAGTACCTGAACTTTGGATGGAAGATGCTGACTTGTCTGCAGACCCTCACTAACTAATCACCAAGTGATGGAAATGGAGCAAGCTCAAAGTAAAAGTTGTGCTTTTACCGCTGAAACCAACATGTTTCAAAAAGTGCAACTTTTACTCTGAAAGCGAATGGTCTTTGTTTCTGGATTGGGTCATGCTTTTCACAGTTTCACTACTGTTAGCAAATAGTTGGTGAGTGTTTGCAAACAAGTCAGTGTCTTCCATGCAAAGATGGTGACCAAAGTAGTCACAAGGAGTTCAGTGCAGCACCCTCTATGTAATCAATTTCACCTAATGACAGTCAGCAACCTCCTGCAACCACTTGCTATCCTGTAGGGGTACCTAGAGACTAGCTGGTGGTCGCTATGGCTCATCATACTTTGGCAGATTGTTATGGCAGTAACTCAAAAATATGAGCTTAATTTTTTATATTTTTGACTGACACCATGCAAAAAGGAGAGGCATTACCCTATTACAGCTATGTATGTGCCTGATTTACTCTAAAGTTGCAGCAGCCTACATTATCACCAGCAAGTCTACAACTTATGAAAGTATCTTGAAGTTCATGTAACCACATAATTTCCCTCCTCCTGTCTTCTGTCTGTTTTCTCTGTCAAGTGTTATCTGTTTGCAGTTCTCTGAGCATGTGCAGGAAGAGTAAATGATTCCTTAAAGGATGCAGTAGATTTTCTAAGGTATACACTGACAGACTTAATCAGCAGCAAAAAAGAAACATATTTAACTGCACATCTTTATTCTCTTCTTCTCTGTTTGCACAGACTGCCTCACAACCTTTTCCTTTTTCAAGCATTCCACCTCAGTAAATGTGTTTGTAATTAAGTAGCAGGCTCAAAGTCACATGCTGTAAAAGCACCCAGTTCAACCAGTGTAAAGGAAATGAGAATATTTTAGTGCAATGACAGCTCATCTCACATTCTCTCCTGCTTCAAATCTAGTCTTCTGCATGGCAGAATTGTATTCATACATTTACAGTATATGCTGGAGCAGTGGCTGTTTCTCATCTATAAATGAAGAATTGGGCAATTTCATTTCCTTTTCATCCCTGCTTTTAAACTGAAATCTAGTTAGCCTAGCATGCTAACGTTACTGCTGTTTCAGTAGACATTATGGGCCAGATTTACCAATGAGGGCAAATTAGTGAGAGGCTGCAGTCAAAAAAAAATATGTTGACAACTTGAAGGTCTGCAGGTCATCTACTAACAGTGTGAAAATGTATGAAAACAGATACCACCAATAGCAAATTAGCACAAATACCTGATAAGGAAGCAAGCAATTGACGAACACTTCAGTGTTTCCTCAATATAACTGGTCTGCTAGTCTGTTCATAGTAGACAAAAGTGTCCCAATAACATCCAAAAGATGTCCAAAACATCTGCACACACTCTCTCCTCTCCACAGTTCCCTCATGTGTACTCAGCCTGCTACAATTCCAAACAAAGAGGTGTAGCTATATTGATTAACAGGAAGGTAAATTTTCACATTAACAACACTACAACTGACCCAGATGGTAGATTTATAATACTCAATTTATCCATCCAAAATATATGGGCCAAATGTTGACGACCCCTCCTTCTTCCATGCTTTCTTCACCTTACTCTCTGATCACTCTGACGCCACACTTATAATAGGAGGAGACTTCAACCTGATACTTAATCCAGATACTGACAGGCTCAGTACAGCAATGAGTCAGAGGAACTGGCAGTCTGCAGACATTCTTAAACAGTACATGAAGGATTTTGGTCTTTGCGATGCTTGGCGTTCACATCACCCCACTCTGAGAGATTTTACTTTTTTCTCACCAGTGCACAAGTCTCACTCTCACATAGACTATCTTCTAGTTAGCAGCTCCATGATGACGGATATCACAGACACCCAGATTCACCCTATCACTATCAGTGATCATGCACCGGTGTCTGTCTCTGACACAGAAAAGAGTCACACCACCAATCAGGAACTGGAGATTTAATACATCATTACTTAAAGAACAAGACTTCATTAATTATTTCAAATAAGAGTGGGCAACATATTTAGAACATAATGATATGCCACGAATATCAACATGTGTTCTTTCGGAACCAGGAAAGGCAGTAATGCGGGGCAAAATAATCTCTTACTGCTTGCACTTGTTTTAGAATTAGAACAGAAAATTAAATCTTTAGAAACAGCCTATGCTGCTTCACCACAAGAACATATAATTAACAACCTGAGGAAACTGAAACTGGAGTTAAATGAAATAATTTATAAAAGGACACAATTTATGTTGCAGAGACTGCGCTTGGAAAACTTCAAGCATGGAAATAAATCTGGAAAATTCCTGGCCAACCAGTTAAAACTAAACAAAGAAAAAACAGCTATTTTTTCCATTAAAGATTCAACTGGTAACATTACTCATGACCCACAACAAATAAATAATTCTTTTAAAGATTTTTATGAAGCTTTATACTCATCACAGATTAATCCATCTGATGCTACCATTGAAGAATTTCTTAACAATATAAATCTACCTAAACTAAATGAGGAACAGGTTGCAGCTCTGGATTCACCACTTTTAATGTCTGAATTCCAGGAAGCCTTAAAGCATCTCCCAAATAATAAAGCCCCAGGCCCAGATGGTTTTCCAGCTGAGTTTTATAAAGAATTTTGGTCTGATTTAGCACCCATTTTTTTCAGAATGGTGACTCAGATTCAGAATGATCAAACACTATCTCCAAATATAAACTCTGCTAACATTAGCCTGCTTCTTAAACCAGGCAAAGACCCCACCCTCCCATCTAGCTACCGCCCAATCTCTCTTATTAATGTAGATCTTAAATTAATTTGCAAGGTCCTGGCCAGAAGATTAGAAAATATTACTCCACTTATAATACATGCAGACCAAACAGGCTTTATACATTCAGCCAATAATACACGCAGACTAATAAACGTAATAGACTATTGTTCTATTAACAAATTAGAAACCACAATTATATCTTTAGATGCAGAGAAAGCATTTGACAGGGTAAATTGGAAATTTTTATTAGCGGTCCTACACAAATTTGGATTTGGTTCATCCTTTATAAACTGGATCAGAACACTATACAGCTCTCCAAATGCACGTGTTAGGACAAATGATATTATTTCCCAAAGCTTTAATCTGCAGAGGGGTACCAGGCAGGGCTGCCCACTCTCTCCCTCACTTTTTATCATTTTCATTGAGCCACTAGCAGCAGCAATCCGTCAACATGCAAATATTAAAGGGATTTAAACTGAAAATACAGTTCATAAAATAAGCCTTTATGCTGATGATGTATTACTTTTCGTTGGGAGTTCACAATCCTCTCTTCTGAAGACAATCTCACTAATAGATAAGTTTTCATCTATATCAGATTGGGCTAAATCAACAGTTTTGCCTTTGAATTGTAATTTTCAGAATACCTCCAGGACTAAAATCAGGTAATATTAGATATTTAGGCATCAATTTTTCTGCCAGGCTCTCAGACTTGGTATGATTAAATCATATCCCCCTGTTAAAAACAATAGAGGATGACTTATCACGTTGGAGTAGTTTACCTATATCACTCATGGGGAGAGTTGCCTCCATTAAAATGATGGTTTTACCAAAAATTAATTATCTATTCTCACTGATCCCTAATAAACCTTCTGTTGCTTGGTTTAAGTCACTAGACTCAAACATCTCAAAATTCCTATGGAAAAACAAACCATTAGTTTGAAAACTTTACAAAAGCCAAAACACTATGGCGGTCTAGAACTACCAAAGTTTTATTTCTATTACTTAGGCAGTAGAGTGCAGTACATTTCAAAGTGGATCAAATCGAATTCATTAGACAACCCATGGTTGGATTTAGAGCAGGCACTTTGCGGAAAAGTAAAAATCTCAGATCTACCTTTCATTAGCCCCAGTATAAGGCATCATAACTGCTTTAAAAGTCTTAGTATTAACGCCTCTCTGTCAGCCTGGTGGGAATTTTTAAAAATAACTAAGTCTTCACTTATCCCCTGTAAATTAATGCCCATTTGCAACAATCCAGATATTTGTCAGAAAAAGAAAATGCTGAATTTTCCATTATGGCGTGATAAGGGGATAAATAAGTTAGAACATATTATCCAAGATGGAAACCTTATGACATTCCATGAACTTATATTAAAATATGGAATTGGCAACAGTAGATTTCTCGAATATCAACAACTGAAATCTATCCTGCAGGGAAGATTTAATCAATTGAATTTAGAAATACCTACATGGGTATCTGAACTTCTAAACCTCTGTACCCCCAAATTGTTATCAAAATTATATAAATTGTTATTAAAAACTGATGATTCAGTCTCTCTCCCAATTACAAAATGGGAATGTGATCTTTCTATCAGCCCGGACCAAAACTTCTGGACAGAAATATGCTTAAATATCTTCAAAATGACTAAAAATCCCCAATTACAACTTATACAATATAAAATTCTCCATAGAACACACTATACTGGACAAAGGATGTTCCAAATGGGCCTTACACACTCAAACATATGCACCCACTGCACAAGCAATTCAGAGGAGAACTATATGCATGCTCTGTGGTCTTGTATTCCTGTTCAGAAGTTCTGGCAGAGGATATGCGAAGATCTATCTACATGGGTTAGCTGTCGTGTTCCAACTTCCCCCAGACTGTGTATTTTAGGTGACATCAGTGAATTAGTGATGGAGTCATATATATCACACATTGTTCTTACCGCCTTGTGCATCGCTAAGAAAACTATCCTCATGAATTGGAAATCAAAAAATAAACTGTGTATTACTCAATACAGAAATCTACTATTAGATCATGTTAGCTTAGAGAGAATGTCTGCTTCTACTAAAAACCAATTGGATGAATTTGACTCTCTCTGGTTCCCACTGATCAGCTCCATTACTTAGCGGGGGTGGTTGGCTGAGGGCTCTGCTCCTGGTGTGCTTTGTGGGCGGTCTGGGGTGGACTCCCGGGGCCCGTGTGTGTCCGATAGCCCCTGGGACTGTAATCCTGCGGCTGCCTTCTTGTGGTGTCCGTGTGCTTGTCCTGGTTGATGGTGGTGGGGGGCTTGGGTGGGTGCTGCCTTACGGTCTTGGGGTGTGGCCGGGGTGTTTGGGGTGATGGCTGCTGGCCTTGGCCAGATTGGTAGGTCTTCTCTGTGGGGCTCGGAGCGTGGGGTCTGGGGCCTGGGGCTCTGGGATCACGCCGGTTGCCGGTGGGTCCCTCCTGGCGCTGGGGGGGGTCTCTGCTGTCCCAGCGTGCCACCGGCTGGGGTGGGTTGGCCCGGCCTGCGTCGGGATGTTCGGTCTGCGATTCTGGGGCTCTGGGGTGCCTGCATCGTGGGGTGGTGGGGGTGGTGGGGGTGGTGGGGGCGGCCGTCGTAGAGTGGCTGGGGTGGACGGGGCACCGTTTTCCCAATTCAGGCCAGTTTGTCTTGTCTCTTGTTTGTGTCCCTTGTTGAGTGAATGAGTATCTGGAGTGGAGCAAGCTGCCTTCTGTTGTGGGGGCTGTGGTGCCGATCTCGGGCGCTGCAGTGCTCCATGGTGCTGTCACCGGGGCCCCGGGTCCACCTGCGCCTGCCGTGTGCTGGGGTGTGGGGACTCGGGGTGCCTAGTCTTACTCCAGGTTTCCTGGTCATAAGCCCCCCCCCCCCCCCACACACACACACACACACACACACGCACGCACGTACATATACGCACATATACACACATATACAAACTTCATGTCGTGTGGAGAGGCCACGTGCGGAGCCACACTTGCCTCTCCATTTTAATTGCATTACAGACATTACAAGTGACAATACACTCTGATACACATAGGACCTTGGGGGGTAGGCATGGGGATGATGAGAGGGGGCTACTGAGATGGCCCCACTCTGGTCCAGTCTACCGTCAGTCCCCAAATTTTAATGGCACTTTAGACATTAAGGGCTTTGAGGGGGTGGTGTGGTCGAGCACCGATGGATGCTTGAGACACAGCTGTCCCCTCAATTTTAACTGCATCTTAGACACTTCATGCATTCACAAACAGGAAGCCATACACTTCAACATTTATAATTTGGGTGGGGGGTGGGGTGGGCCATCCCACACCCGGATTTCCTGCACCTCGCCCGGGTGGGAGTCGGGTGGTGCTTCGGGTGCCAGGCTGGCAGCATCGTGGGGTGGCTGTTGGCCCGGGTGGGGTGTCTACTTGCCCTGGCCTCGGAGGGTGGATAGATGTGGATGAATGTGTATCTTTGTGCATTTGTCACAGTCCTCGTGGGTGTATTTGGGTGGGTGAATGCGTGTGGGTAGGGTTTTGTGTGTGTGTGTGTGTGTGTGTGTGTGTATTTGTATGTGTGCGCATGAGCATATGTGGGTGGGTGTGTGTGAGCATGAACATATGTGGGTGAGTAAGTGTGCACATGAGCATATGTGGGTGGCAGTGGCGGATGCTGGTCTTTCAAGGAGGGGAAGCTCAATTTCGGCCTGAATCATAAAATGTGTCCGTATTTATATGTAAATTCTACCCTTCATTCCTTTTCAAGAAAATGATCTGTGACCCTGTCGTACCAACAAGGCTTTTTTTCCAGGGACTTGACTAGTGTCCTCTCAATGGTCAGCAGAGCTAGGCTGCTTAAACGGCCTTGGCCCATGGTGTTGCGGGTGTAAGACTTGAGCCACTTTAAACAGGAGAAGCTCTTCTCTACACCTGCAGATGTAGCTCCAATCGTTGCCACTAATGACAATAGTTTGTACACCTGAGGAATTGCACTGTCCAACTCCGGTCCACCACTTTCAAACTGTCTGCCATTATGTGCAGCTTGCTACCTAGCTAGGTCGCTAGCTGGGACTGGCGCGAGGCTAGTGTGAAGTGTGTCCGCCTGTGAGTGCTTTGTGACTGTGGAGGGACTCAGCAGCACCCGCTGGACAGAAACTGCGATAGAAGTCAGAAAGAGTGACAGAAGTCAGTCTCCAAACACAAGCAGCTACAAAAAAACCCACCAGAAATAGAAGCACGATTTGTCGCTAGTTGTTTTTAACAAAGAAAATGCCGCTAAGACAATTAGGAAAGTCTCCGGTTCAACTCAGAACAGAATGAAAATTTAAATATGCTCCCACGGATGTTTACACCAAAAGATCGTTGATTCGCTCATTTCGCTGTCAATCAAAAAGGGATTCAGCCTCAGACAGATCATCCAATTATCATGCAGAAGCTGAGCGTCCGGGCCAGCCGAGGCCAGCCCACTGCCCCATAGACCCCCAGAGACACTGAGCGTCCGATGGGCGGGACAAAGCCCAGCATTTATCCAATGACTCGTCTCATTTCGCTGCACTCTTTGCTTCGCTATTGAACTCTGTGGATGCTCAGCATCTGCACTGTTTAAAGCACTGTGAAGCTGCGGGAATGAGTGAGAGGAAAGCCGCGTCATTACCAGTGATAAGAAGCTGATTCTGAACAAAAGTTGAGCACGTTGTAGAGCATATTTAGTCAATGACATGTACACACAACAGTATATATTTGATCACTTATTTTTTGACATTTTAGGGGAAGCTGAGCTTCCCTTGCAGTCTTAGAGCAATCCTCTCTGGTGGGTGGGTGTGTGTGCATACTTGTGTGCATGGCTGGACCTGAATCTGGGCCTTCTTCTGCCTTGCCTCCTGGCTGCTTCTCCTTGGTCGCTCCTGCGTCCCCCGCTTCCCCGTGTGGGTGTGGGTGCCTTGGGGTTCCTGGGCCGGGCTGGATGTTCTGGCGTGGGTGTCGACCTGCTCTCCTGGGGGCTGTGGGCTGGCTTGGGCTTCTCCGGCGTGAGGTGGGCTCTGCGGTATGTCGGGCGGTTCTTGGGCACCTGGGCCCTGGGGCCCTGCCGCCGGCCTGCACGGCGGGCTGGCCTCTGGGGGGGCTGGTTTCCTGATGCCTTGAATTCCCTGGGGCCCTTGCCCCTCAACTGGGGGGGATCCATCTGGGACCTCCCTCTCCCCTCTGCTGGGGTGGGTATGCGGTTGTCGCTGGAATGTGCGGCCGCGGATTTTCGTGGCTCTTGATAGGCTGCGGATGGCTCGGATTTCCTGGGTCCTTCTCTGCCTGCCTCTGGCTCCTTGTGGGCCCTCGTTGGTAAGTGCATTCCATGACACAGACACTAACGCAGTGGTTCTCAAATCCAGGCCTCGTGGCCCAGTGTCCTGCAGGTTTTAGATGTGTCTCTGCTTCTATATTTGACTCACACCTGAGTCAAATATAGAAGTCATTAGCAGGACTCTGGAGAACTTGACTACATACTGAGAAGGTAATTCAGCCATTTGATTCAGGTGTGTTGGATCAGGGACACATCAAAAACCTGCAGGACACTGGGCCATGAGGCCTGGATTTGAGAACCACTGCACTAACGCAATCACAGAATAGCAAAATTGTTGTTCTTATACAATAATGCTTCATTTTGTTGTGCCTTTTCCACATAGTTATTTTTCCAGGTATTGCTTGTTCTGTTTTGGTATGTTGTCTTTTTTCTGTTTTTTTTGCAGTTGCAGCATTTGAATTATTTTGGTTAGTTTAGTGGTGCTCTGTCCTCTTTTTCTGTTTTCTCCCCTTTCTTTCTCTCTTTTTTTTCCCCCTAGCCTGTCAACAAATAAATAAAATAAAACAAACAAACAAACAAAACAAACAAAAACACAAAACCTTAACAAGAAAAGCTTATAGAGACTCTATAGAGCTTATCTTGGAAGAATAAATATGTTTGGCACAACAATGCATTCAGATCACAATTCTGCTTGCAAATAGTGCCAGACATGACAGGCTTTAAAAAAAAAAAAAAGTGTCCCAATAAGAGATGCTGGCAGATGAAGAAGTTAATTTAATTAATGTGTGTAACACCCTCTTAGATACACTATGAGCTTGAAGCAAATGCTATAATACAGAAAGCCTTTCTATATTATATTTTTTGCTTCTGATCATTGGAAATACTGGATAACAGCTGGTCTATACCCACATTTTCCAAGAAGCCACATTTACAACAATGTATAAAGTAATCTGTGGAGTGCTAAAGTCACAGGATAATACATTTCAGTGACTTCTGGCAGCTTGCTTATAGATTTTGTTTTGGGGTTTTTTACCAAATATGTGAGAACATTTCTGCAATGAAGAGAAAATGAGTGGGAAATGGTTGGAGAAAAAAGACATTGAAGCCAAAGGAGGAAATGAACAAAAAGACAGGACAAAAACAGACTAAAAAAATAGAAGAGTGAACGGCCCAGGTTGAGCTGCCCTCTGCTCTGCTCCTCTATAAACTTTTCCTTTTAGTGTCTTCTGCCTCAGGCCACAATTAACACATGAGGTGTCTCAGTGAGGGGGTTGATGCCTGGCGCATACCAGCCTATCCCTGTGCAACAGTAGCAGGGAGACTAACCCCTGTTCCTCCTTCATTGTTAGCTTGTTAATGACTACTGTGTGTTGTGATCATCAGCGAACTAAATTTCACACTGCCACCTCACAGCAAGAAAATTGCTGTTTAAATGTATGGGTAAAATGTGGCTTGTAGTGTAAAGTGCTCTGAGTGATCAGCAAAAGGTAGTAAAGGTACTGTGGTTTGAATTATATTTATCTAATGGACAATCTTCTTTACACACTGAGGTTAATTATGGAGTTCCAGAGGGTTCTGTGCTAGTACCAATTTTATTTACATTATACATGCTTTAGGTAGTATTATTAGAAAGCATTGCATACATTTTCATTGTTATGCAGATGATACCCAGCTTTATCTGTCCATGAAGCCAGTCTTAAAGACATAAAGGCCTGGATGACCTCTAATTTCCTGCTTCTAAATTCAGATAAAACTGAAGTCCTTGTACTCGGCCCCACAAATCTTAGAAACATTGTGTCTAACCAGATACTTACTCTGGATGGCATTACCTTGGCCTCCAGTAACACTGTGAGAAATCTTGGAGTAATTTTTGGCCAGGAAATGTCCTTCAATGCACATATTAAACAAATATCTAGGACTGCTTTTTTGCATTTGTGCAGTATTTTTTAAATTAGAAACATCCTGTCTCAGAGTGATGCTGAAAAGCTAATTCATGCATTTATTACTTCCATTCTGGACTATTGTAATTCGTTATTATCAGGCTGTCCTGAAAGCTCCCTGAAAAGTCGCAACAGTCTCCCATACTGACTTTTCTTCATTGGCACCCTGTTAAATCTGTTAAATCCAGAATAGATTTTGAATTTCTTTTTTCTCACATACTAGGTCTTGATTAATCAGGCCCCATCTTATATTAAAGAACTCAAAAGACCGTATCATTCCCATAGAGCACTGCGCTTTCAGACTCCTGGCTTACTTGTGGCTCCTAGGACACTTAAGAGTAGAATGCCTGGCTCTTCCAGAGGTTTGTTCCTTTTAAAAGGGAGTTTTTCCTTGCCACTGTCACCAAGTGCTTGCTCATAGGGGGTCGTATGACTATTGGGTTTTCTCTGTAATTATTGTAGGGTCTTTGCCTTACAATATAAAGCACCATCAGTTGACTGTTGTGATTTGGCGCTATATAAATAAAATTGAATTAAATTGAATATAAATGTTACTCCAAAGAAATATAGCAGTCATATTAAAACTACAGTAACTATTAAAACTACAGAGTGGTCAAAATAATAAAACATTGTTTTGTTACATTTGCTATATTATACAAAGTCTGGTCAGTTCTTGAAGTTTGATGTGTCGAAAACAAGCAAAATCAGCAGTGTAAACATCTGACTAGCTTTGATGAGAACCAGATTGTGATGGCTGCACTACTAGACCAGAGTATCTCCAAATTGGCTTGTTATGTGTTCCTGATGTGCTGGGTTAGTTTGATTAAAATGGACCACGAAAGGACAACTGATAAACCAGTAATAGGGTCTTGGATGCCCAGGAAATATTCATGAATGTGGGAAGAGACTTCTCAGAGTTTGAGGTGTTAATATGATCTCCAAATTTCTCAATTCAGCACCAGTAAGATGCGTTGGGGAAAAGCAAGTCAGATAAAAGGTCTGTTACTAATATCCTGGGGCTTGATACCACAGAATACCACGTGCGAAAGCCATGACTCAACACATCAGAGCTGTTTTGACAGCATAAGCGGGAGCTACACTAGGCAGATGGTTCTAGAGTTGATCAAAGTATGTTAGTCACGTTATACATCCAATCTTCCATAGGCGAGACAGTGAAGGAAGACTGTATTGATCTTTCTATCTCATATAATTTGAATCCCAAGTCAGCACAGGACATACTCTGATTTCTTGCTGTCCACATTTGCTGCTACACTGATTAAATGCCAGTATTACCATCTAACCTTTAGCGTGGAAGTAGCACACACACACACACACACACACACACTAGCACACACCCTAGTGTTCAGGGTCTATTTGTTTCATCCATTTGCAACAAAAGGCAGCTCATGCTGTCATTCATCTCCCAGATATCCTACATAGCTCCCTCCATACTGCTTATCTAGGTTTTTTCTTCAGTATCATTTTTTTCCTGCACCGTAATTTAAACTTCCCACCTCCGTTCTGTTTTTTTTCCCTCTTGCTATCACATCACTGAGATCTACAACTTGAAATGGATGCAATTTTCATGAATATGATATCTCTCTAGAGGGTAATAAAAACGAGCTCCTTAGAAACAACAACGCTTAAGATTTTCTGATACAGAACATGAAGAGAAAGAGAGAAAGTCTATTCCTGGGCAAAGCTTACAAGGTCCCAGTGGTGACCTTGTCATTGTTGAGAGGTAAGTGTTTGATTGGGAATGTGTTTCATCATGGGTTCTGTTGAAATCTGATAAAGAAACCTTACTCTTTAGCTCTTAGTATGTTTGCAACAAGTTTTTAACTTTCATACTGTTGAGCTGTGGAAACAGATCCCTGCTGTAGTTCTTGATGACAGCTGGAAGAGTGAATCAAAACAATAAAACAATATCACAACATCCACCAAACCGAACGACAGTATCAGTCACGATCTACAGGGGTTGGACAATGAAACTGAAACACCTGTCATTTTAGTGTGGGAGGTTTCATGGCTAAATTGGATGAGCCTGGTGGCCAATCTTCATTAATTGCACATTGCACCAGTAAGAGCAGAGTGTGAAGGTTCAATTAGCAGGATAAGAGCACAGTTTTGCTCAAAATATTGCAATGCACACAACATTATGGGTGACATACCAGAGTTCAAAAGAGGACAAATTGTTGTCTTGCTGGCGCATCTGTGACCAAGACAGCAAGTCTTTGTGATGTATCAAGAGCCACGGTATCCAGGGTAATGTCAGCATACCACCAAAAGAATAAACCACATCCAACAGGATTAACTGTGGACGCAAGAGGAAGCTGTCTGAAAGGGATGTTCGGGTGCTAACCCGGATTGTATCCAAAAAACATAAAACCACGGCTGCCCAAATCACGGCAGAATTAAATGTGCACCTCAACTCTCCTGTTTCCACCAAAACTGTCCGTCAGGAGCGCCACAGGGTCAATATACATGGCCGGGCTGCTATAGCCAAACCTTTGGTCACTCGTGCCAATGCCACACGTCGGTTTCAATGGTGCAAAGAGCGCAAATCTTGGGCTGTGAACAATGTGAAACATGTATTGTTCTCTGATGAGTCCACCTTTACTGTTTTCCCCACATCCGGGAGAGTTACGGTGTGGAGAAGCCCCAAAGAAGCGTACCACTCAGACTGCCGCATGCCCAGAGTGAAGCATGGGGTGGATCAGTGATGGTTTGGGCTGCCATATCATGACATTCCCTTATCCCAATACTTGTGCTAGATGGGCGCATCACTGCCAAGGACTACCGAACCATTCTGGAGGACCGTGTGCATCCAATGGTTCAAACATTGTATCGTGAAGGCGGTGCCGTGTATCAGGACGACAATGCACCAATACACACAGCAAGACTGGTGAAAGATTGGTTTGATGAACATGAAAGTGAAGTTGAACATTTCCCATGGCCTGCACAGTCACCAGATCTAAATATTACTGAGCCACTTTGGGGTGTTTTGGAGGAGCGAGTCAGGAAACGTTTTCCTCCACCAGCATCACGTCGTGACCTGGCCACTATCCTGCAAGAAGAATGGCTTAAAATCCCTCTGACCACTGTGCAGGACTTGTATATGTCATTCCCAAGATGAATTGATGCTGTATTGGCCGCAAAAGGAGGCCCTACACCATACTAATAAATTATTGTGGTCTAAAACCAGGTGTTTCAGTTTCATTGTCCATCCCCTGTATATGAGCGTTTCCAAAATGAGTGCTCCTACATGTGGTTCGCGTGTTGCATGTTGCTGTAGCTCAGGAGTTAGGGTCACTTATTACTGGAAGGTTTGAAGTTCAATCCTAGGCTGTTCCAGTCAGCATGCCAAAGTGTCTGTGGGCAAAATGCTTATGTGAATGTTGTATAAAGTGCTTTGAGTGCGTAAATACAATAGAAAATCACTATATAAGAACCAGTATATTTATTTATTGTTTTAACTTGCCATTTAGTCCTCATAGCCTTTTCTGAGAAAAGCCATGTTTACATGTCTTCAGGATTTGTCGAAGACAACTCAACACGTTATTCACATAACCTATAGAGTTTTCTTAATTTTATTTTAAAACACAGGTATTGGTCATAAAACATGCCTGCAAAAACAACCTATGAGGTCGTTTATAAAAGGAGGACAGGCTCCAATATTACCTGTCTTCCTCCGTAGTTACCATCATAATTATTATGGACAATAGAGGGAGTTTAAACATACACCATTAAACACGTTTGTTAAGTTACACAGGTAGATAACATTTTGAAGCATTTGAAATGACTGTTGTTGCAAGGTCAGTTACAACCCTGCTGGTTGCTGAGTAGACTGTACAAGGACTATAAGAATTATGAAAGGTATCAATTATTTTCTGTGAATTCATAATTTTTTCATATTATATAAAAAATGTTAATTACTAGATGTTTTTCCAGACTTTTGAAATAATAGACTGCAAGTGAGCCTTAAATCTTTGTATTGTATTCAAGGTTTACCTCTGACTACCTGTGTCATAAAAGTCTAAAAAGTGACACAATGAATCAGAATCAAGAACCCTTTATTGGCATGAAGCACAAGTGCTTGACGAAACTGTGACAGCTGCCACTGGTCAGTGCATTACAACAATTATATATGTGTGTGTGTATATATACAGTGGCTTGCAAAAGTATTCATACCCCTTGAACTTTTCCATATTTTGTCACATTACAACCACAAAAATAAATATATTTCACTGGAATTTAATGTGAAAGACCAACACAAAGTGGTATACAGTTGTGAAGTGGAAAGAAAATTATACATGATTCAAAACATTTTTTACAAATAAAATACTGAAAAGTGCGGTGTGCAAAAGTATTCAGCCCCCTTTTCTCTGAGTGCAACAATTGCATTCAGAGGTTGCCGGATGACTGCTAATGACTAAAAAGAGTCCACCTGTGTGTAATCTAATCTCAGTACAAATACAGCTGCTCCGTGACGGCCTCAGAGGTTGGTTAAGAGAATATTGGGGAATAAACAGCATCATGAAGTCCATAGAACAAAGCGGACAGGTCAGGAATAAGGTTGTGGAGAAGATTAAAGCAGGCTTAGGCTATAAAAAGATTTACCAAGCTTTGAAAATCTCACGGAGCACTGTTCAATCCATTATCCGGAAATGGAAAGACTATGGCACAACTGTAAACCTACCAAGACAAGGCCGTCCACCTAAATTTACAGACCAAACAAGGAGAGCACTGATCAGAGATGCAGCCAAGAGGCCCATGGTGACTCTGGACGAAATGCAGAGATCCACAGCTCAGATGGGGGAATCTGTCCACAGACTGGGACGGAGGTTCACCTTCCAGCAGGACAACAACCCTAAACATAAAGCCAGGGCTACAATGGAATGGTTTAAAACAAAACATATTCATGTGTTAGAATGGCCCAGTCAAAGTCCAGACCTAAACCCAATCGAGAATTTGTGGCAAGATCTGAAAACTGCTGTTCAGAAACACTCTCCATCTAATCTGACTGAGCTTGAGCTGTTTTGCAAAGAAGAATAAGCAAAAATTCCAGTCACTAGATGTGCAAAGCTGGTGGAGACACACAGATATGTTCATACATTTAAAAAAAGTGATTAAGTGTGTAAGAGTGTAAGAACAAGATAGACCGTTACAGTCTTGAATAATTCAAATAACATAAAAAAATAAAATAACAATTAAAGTCATAGTAAGGTTGTTAAATACAATCCAAGAACTACAACAAGAGCCATTGGATTGTATTTTTTTCTCCACACTGACAAGCTGGGGAGTACAGAGGTCAGTTGCCCAGCTACTGTAGCTCAAGGATGGGCTTGTGTGATGCCCCCTTCACTTAACCACCTATGAGGCTAATTGTGGCCCAGGTCTGCAGACACTTACAGGGATAGTTTGTTTTCCTGTTGTGCTAGCTTCTTTTTGGCATTATATCTGTATTATTTATTTTTTTGCTGCATATTTCCTTCAGATGTTAAAAACTATTTTGAAGACTTATTTGTATTTATTTAACGCTAATGTTAGGATGTTAGTGGGCGGTTTACAGGAAAATGCAGTAAATAGACCTCTGTTGGTGCTTTCCCCTCTCTCTATCTAATTTCTACACTTTTCTTTCCCACTGACGAATGTCCGACGTGTTAGGTAATACCACCCACTCACTTGTAAGTACTTGTGGCAGAAAATAAATGCAACCACATGCTGCAGTTTGTGTATATGTGTGTACTTGCATGCTTCTACATTAACATGTTAACGATTAGCAAGCTTTAGGCCACAGGGTTTAACATTTTAAACTTACATCAGATTTCTGCTGCTGTTTACATGCACATGTTGTGCAGACTGTGTCTGTCTTAAGCTGTTGAGTTCAGCATAGAAGGTATGTTTGCAATAGGAGGCTCATACCTATTTGCTTAGTGAAATCCAGGTGGCGACTTTTTTTTGGGTCAGGCAGTGTGTGTGTGTGTGTGTGCGCGCGCGCGCGCGTGTACGTGTGTGCACACACATGCATGTGCACTTGTCTATTGTTCCTTCTAAGTTTCGTGTTAATTTGGAGTAAACACAACCATCAATGATCGCTGATTTCACTCCACCTTAGCTGGCTCCCCAGCGGGGCAAATTTTTGCTGCTCATTCAGAGCAGACGACATACAGTTTTGTCTTTGTAGTCAGGCAGACAAATATATATATAACTATTCCTACAATTGTACTTTGGTTTTGGATCTAGAGAGTTGGGAGGCCAAGTCAGGTTTGCATTTGGTTTGCAGCGGAGTTTAGGTAGGTAAAATGTGCCCAAATAACATCTACTGAAGTTTTTCAGTCACATGACTGCTAACCAAATTACATTAACTTGTTTACCATTTTGGACACGTACCAATGTAGGGTCAAGTGAATAAGGCACCAGTCACACAAGCCTAGGGACCAATCTGTGACCACTGGTTACTGGAAAAAAATGTGTATTCCCTGACTGGTTGACAAAAAAAAACCTTGGTTGCTAATACACTGCTGTGGCCTTTCATAGTTTGCATGGAAGATGCCAACTAGACTGCAAACACTTGCCAACTACTCTGAGTACTAGTGAAACTGTGAAAAATGCAACACAATGAAGATCATTTGTCTTCAAAGTACAAGTTATGCTTTTTGAAACGTGTTGACTGCAGTGCTGAGGCACAACTTGTACTTTGAACGCAAACATTCTCTGCATCACACTTTTTCATGTTTCACATAATAGATAGATAGATAGATAGATAGATAGATAGATAGATAGATAGATAGATAGATAGATAGATAGATAGATAGATAGATAGATAGATAGATAGATAGATAGATGGATATGTGTCTGGCCTACACATGAAAAAGGTCACACTTTAGACCTGGTCTTCACTCTAGGTCTGAATGTTGACTTTATTTACTCGAACAATATTTTTATTTCTGATCATTTTTGCATTGTTTTTGATTTGTCGTATCATGTGACTCTGTCCCCTGCTAGATGCATGGTCAGCTCTCGCATCTTAAACTCTTCAACAGCAGATGTTTTTTCAGATAGATTCAATTTATCTCTATCTTTGTCTGATGATGTTGATCATTTAACAAATCTATTTAATGCTCACTGTCATACTATCTTAAACGAAGTCTGTCCAGTTGTTTTTTTTTTTTTTTTTTTTTTTTTTTTTTTTTCCAACAACTTTTATTGTTTTTTACAAGAAAATAGCCAACATGTAAGCATAACAGAATAAGTGTCATAAAGATTCATACCTGGCCTAACAAACAGAAAGAAAACCCAAAACATAACATAAAACAAATAGAACAAACTCAGGAACAAAGCAAATACCCTCAACAAAACAAAAGACAAACAAATAAAATACTTTTTCAGGTTGCCTGTCGTTTCAACATTACAGTGTGAGATGCATCAATCCGGGACATCAGGGAGAACAAGTCTCCCTACATGATCATAGAAACGATCCCACATTGCACTCAATTTATTCTCTCTGCCCATTAGCATAAATCTTATTTTCTCCAATTTAGCAAAGTAAAGGACTTCTCTGACCCAGTGGGTATGTGATGGTGGTGATGAAGATTTCCATTTTGTTAGAATTAGGCGTCGGGCCAATAAGCAGACAAAGGCTGCAAAAGCTTCTTCCTGAGGAGACAGGTGTATGTAAGGAGGTGGTACCCCAAATACTGCGATACTAGCAGCAGGCATAATTTGTTTTCCGGCAGTCTTAGTTAGCGAGTCAAATATCTCTCCCCAGTATGATCTCAGGTTAGGACAAGACCACATCATGTGAGCATGGGTTGCGGGCGTCAGACCACAGCGGTCACAGGCAGAGTCCACATCTGGAAACATTTTTGACAACCTGGCTTTCGTTAGGTGTGCACGATGTACTATTTTACATTGAACAAATGCATGCTTAGCACAAATAGAAGATTCATGCACTTTTCTAAGCGCTTTATTCCACATATCGTCAGTTATCTGCTCCTTCAGGTCTTCCTCCCACAGCCTCCTGAGAGGAGTCACAGGAGTCAGATCCAAAGAGTAAATCTGAATATAAATGTATGAGATCATACCCTTCAAAGATGGGACTGGTCTAAAAAAAAAATCTAAAGAAGAAACTGGGGGCTCAGCAGGAAAACCAGGAAATCTGTTATTGACGAAGCTACGAATCTGCAAGTATCTAAAAAAATGTTGCTTTGGGAGGAGAAATTTTTGGGATAATTGCTCAAAGGAAGCAAAGACATTATTCATATATAAATCATTAAATGATCTGATGCCTAAGTTGGACCAAACGGTGAAAGCGCCATCTACTAGAGATGGGGAAAAGATGTGGTTTGATGTTATTGGGGCCTGCAACGAATATGACTGAAGCCCAAAAAAACGTCTGAATTGTTTCCAAATCTTCAAAGATGTCTTAACAATTATATTCTTCGTATACAGGTCAGTGGCAGATTTAATAGGGGAGTGAACCAGAGCCGACAGAGATACTGGTCGGCAAGTACTGGCCTCCATTGATAGCCATATTGGGATGGAAGCACCTAAATTTGGGTGAAGCCAAAACTGTAATATTTTAAGATTAGCTGCCCAATAGTAGTATCTAAGGTTAGGAAGAGCCATACCACCTAAGGATTTAGGTCTTTGCAATAGCTGCTTACGCATCCGTGGAGGCTTTTTACTCCAAATAAAGTCACATATGCAGCCATCCAGATTTAAGAAGAAAGTTTGTGGTAAGAAAATAGGAACACATTGAAAGAGATACAAAAATTTGGGGAGAATAATCATTTTAACAGTGTTGATACGGGCTGCGATAGATAAATTTAGTAAAGACCAGCGTTCAAAGTCCATCTTTGTACGAGTCAAAAGGGTGGCAAAGTTTGCTGCATAAAGGTCCCTAAATTTGGAGGTTACAAGAATACCTAAATAGAGGAAACTATGCTTGACAATCTTAAAAGGCAAGGTCTCTAACGGATACTCATTTGCAGCTTTATTCAAGGGGAAGAGTTCACTTTTGCCCAAGTTTAGCTTATAACCAGAAATAGCGCCAAAGGAGTCCAGAGTGGAGAGAGTTGCTGGAATGGAAACAGAGAAGTTTGAAATATAAAGAAGAAGATCGTCCGCATACAAGGATACTTTTTGCTCCAGACCACAAGAGAAAAGACCCGAAATTTTTGAGTTGCTACGGAGGGCAATTGAGAGAGGCTCAATAGCCAGCGCAAACAGAAGAGGGCTCAAGGGACAGCCCTGCCGAGTAGAGCGGTGAAGAGGGAAGTATGATGACTGATCATAATTTGTTCTAACAGATGCCAGGGAGAGGAATATAAGATTTTCACCCATGAAATGAAATTATTCTGAAAACCAAATTTTTCTAAAGTAAAAAATAGATATCGCCATTCCACCCGGTCAAATGCCTTTTCTGCGTCTAAAGACAACACGGCTAGTGGCACATTGGAAGATGGAAGATGGTAAATTGTGTTGAAGAGACGCCTCAAGTTAAAAAAGGAATGTCTGTTCTTTATAAAGCCTGTTTGCTCAGGAGAGATAATAGACGGTAAAACAGTTTCAAGGCGTTTAGCAAGTGTTTTTGAAAGTATTTTAAAGTCAACGTTTAATAAGCTGATTGGCCGATAAGAGGCACAGTCCAATGGATCTTTTCCTTTTTTTAAAATTAAAGAAATAGAAGCCTGATTTAATGTATGGGGTAATTTGTGTGCTATAAATGATTCATTGAACATGTCAAGCAATACTGGGATCAGTTTGTGTTGAAATTTTTTAAAGAATTCGACCGGAAACCCGTCAGGTCCTGGACATTTACCAGTCTGCATGGAGGTAATGGCATTACCGAGCTCTAAGGCAGTTATCGGTTTCTCCAGATCCTCAACCTTATGAGGGTGCACCACAGGGGTTTCAATAGATGAGAAGAAATTTTCAAAGTCTTGCTTACCACATTGTATTTCCGATGTGTAAAGGGATTCATAGTACTGTTTAAATTCGTTGTTGATTTCTATTGGATCTATTGTAATTCCTGATGATGTGCGAATTTGAGAAATTTGATGGGAAGAGGACACCTGCTTCAGTTTGTGAGCCAGTAATTTTCCAGCCTTGTCACCGTGTTCGTAGTATGTGCTCCCAGATTTAAGAAGCATGTCAACAGCATGATCTACAGTAAGATTGTTATACTCTGACTGTAAGGTTATGCGTTCTTTGTACAAGACTGCACTGGGTGAGACTGCATAAAGATTATCTAATTGCAAAATGCGTCTAGACAGGCTCAACAGTTTATCTTTTCTCTTTTTATTCTCATTACATGTATAAGAGATTATCTGGCCTCTTATATAAGCCTTCAAGGTGTCCCACAACACAGCAGAGGATATATCAGGGGTTTTATTTATCGTTAGAAAGAAATCAATTTGCGAAGAGATTAGCTCAACAAATTTTTCATCCGAAAGCAGACGTACATTAAACCGCCAAGGGGGCCTTGATTGGACACTAGCTTTAAACTGAATACACATACAAACCGGGGAATGATCAGAAATTACTGCGGCATCGTATAAACATGAGTCGGGGAGTACAGATGGAAGTATCCTATTGTCAACTAGAAAGTAATCTATTCGGGTGAACGTATGGTGCACAGGAGAGAAAAAAGAATATGTTTTATGTGAGGGGTTAAAGAATCGCCAGGGATCAGAAACAGCAAAGTCTTCCATAAAAGTTCTAACAGCACTGGCCGAATTTGAGAGGCTTACAGACTTAGTAGATGAGCGGTCAAGATGTGGATTCAGCCAACAGTTAAAATCTCCACCCATAAGGAGAAGATGGGATGACAGGTCTGGGAGGATAGAGAAGAGGTGTCTAAAAAACCCTGCATCGTCCTGGTTGGGTGCATATATATTGACAAGAAGCACCGGAGTGTTATGCATTTTACCAGTAAGAATTAAATATCTACCATATGGGTCAGATACAACATCTGAGCATGTAAATGGTACAGATTTATGTAACAGAATTGCAACCCCCCTACACTTTTTATGGAAAGATGAGTAATAGGTTTGGCCAATCCAGTTACCCCTAAGTCTGGGGAGAATAGATGGCTTCAAGTGTGTCTCCTGCAGAAATATTACCTGAGCTCCCAGATGGTGAAGATGATGTAAGACCCTTGTACGTTTCACTGGGGAGTTAAGACCCTTGCAGTTCCAGCTAATAAACTTCAGAGCACCACCATCACGCTTTTCAGTTAGCCTAGGCTGGGCCATACATCATGGGTATCAAAACTTGGACGTGTCAGCGAAATTAACAGGCAGAGATGTGACAAGGCTGGACAATGAGTGTACCTATTAAGAATACAAAAAACACAAAAAACAAACACAAATACAATGAAATGAATTACACAAGCAGGATATTGCCATCCAACTAAACCCCAACCCAACCCCTGCACTGGCATCTTCCCAAGTGAGATGCATGCGAGCCCTAAAAACCACAACAGCAACCAAAAGCGCTCCATGGTAGCCGTAGAAGAAAAATAAAAGAAATTTCAAAAAGAAAAAAAAAGAGGGAAAAAAAAACCCTGTGCTACCTGAGAGTGATGTGACATTTCAATTAACGGTGTTTGTCATTTAACCATATTAAGAAAGAAGAAAACACACAAACCCCCATATCTATGCACAATATTTGAAAGAAGGAAAAAAAAAAAAAAAAAAAATTATTTGAATGATGAAATTTCAAAGGAAGGAGGAACTGTAGGATTAGTGTGTGTCCTGCTAGTTTTTGTTGACAAAATCCGCCGCCTGCAAAGGATCTTCAAAGCGATGAGTCGTCCCATCTGGCATGGTAATCTTGAGGATCGCTGGGTAGAAAAGGCCAAATTTAACATCAGAGCGAGACCGGAGAGCGCGCTTGACTGCCCCGAATGCTGCCCGTTTCTTGGCCACAGAAGCGGTGAAGTCCGGGAAGAGCGATACACGTTTGCCTTTGTAGTACAGGGGAGATGCTTCTCCTGCGCGCTGCAAAATCTGGTTACGTACATGAAAGAAGTGCACTCTAATAACGAAAGGACGAGGAGGGTCCCCATCATTAGGTTTTTCCCGTAGAGCGCGGTGTGCACGGTCAAGGAGGGGTTTCTCCTGTAGGCCCAGCAAATCCTGTAGCAGCTGTGACATAAAGTCAGTAGCACGGGGCCCTTCGAGCCCCTCCGAGATGCCCGTCACCCGAATATTATTCCTCCGTGACCTGCTTTCCAAATCCTCACACTTGTCTTCCAGACGCTGCAGCTGTGCAGTTAGCCCCTTTAGAGCAGTCTCAAGCTCGGTGACTCGGCCGCTGTGATCGGTGCTAGCCTGCTCCAGATCCTTCACAGCAAGTTCGTGAGCATCTAACATGCGTTGCAGAGGTTCAATTGAGGATTTAAACTCCTGTCTCACCGAGTGGATTTCCGTGTGCAAGCCAGCGGACATAGCATCGATCTTTTCGAAGATATCATTCTTTAGGGACGTCATCATTGTGTTTAGCATTTCAGCATCGACGGTGTTAGCTGATGCTATCGGCATACCTGGGTCAGGAGGGGTCTGGGCTTTGCGGCCTCCCTTCAATGTGTCTTGTTTAGGACGAGTAGAAGTCATATTGAAAGATTTGTGGAGCGTTACACTGAAGCAGTGGCTCTTAAAACAGTTTATAGAAGTACCAGGACCGTCACCATGCACAAGAATATACAGAAAGAAATAAATTTGATCACATTCTCTCGGAGCAGTTAGAGGACGCGTCTACTCCCTTCCGTGCCGCATAGCGCCCCCCGAAGTCTGTCCAGTTGTAATGAGATTAACTCCTATCCTTAAATCCTCGCCCTGGATTGATGATAATATTCGTGGCTTAAAGCGTTCTTGCCGCAAGTCTGAGTGTTTGTGGAAGAAGAGTCGCTTACATGTCCACCTTTTATATCTAAAGGACCTCCTAGTCTACTTTAATAATTCAGTTAAAGATGCGAGGGCCACCTATTTTTCTAATCTGGTCACGAAAAGTAAGGGTAATGCAAGAGTGCTATTTGATACCATTACTGCTATTGTTAATCCTGCATTACCTACTGCATCTTTTCTAACAAAGACTGTAATACCTTTCTGCATTTTCTGGTAGACAAGATCAGCGCTCTTAGGTCAAATATTTCTCAGTCCAGTTGTTCGCTGACCGTTCCTGCCCCAGCCATATCTTTCTCATTAGAAAGTTTCTCTCTGATCACTTCACCTGAGCTGCTAAAATTAGTTAAATCTATGAAAGTGTCTTCGTGTTCCCTGGATATTCTACCTGCATCCCTATTTAAAAATGTTTTTCCGCACATCAGTTCATGTATTCTTTCTATAATAAATACTTCACTGCTTTTAGGTCAAGTTTTTGGAACAACATAATATCCTGGACAAATTTCAACCTGGCTTTCGTAGAGCTCATTCTACTGACACAGCTCTCCTTAGAGTCTCCAATGATGTTTTGTTGAGTAGGGATGCAGGAGAATGTTCCGTTGTATTGATGTTGGATCTTTCTTCTGCTTTTGACACTGTAGACCATGAAGTTTTACTTGATAGACTACATCGCTGGGTGGGTATATCTGGATCTGCCCTGAAATGGTTTACTTCATACTTGTCAAATCGTCGATTTCATGTGGTAGTTTCTGATTTCAGATCCAACTCTGCTTATCTTGCGTATGGCGTCCCCCAAGGTTCTGTTTTGGGCCCTCTGCTCTTTCTGTTATATTTGCTCCCTTTGAGGCATGTTCTAAACACTTTTGAGGGAATATCGTACCACTGTTATGCTGATGACATCCAGCTGTATATTTCTTTCAAGCATGAACATGTCTCAAAGTTGCAGGTACTAATAATGTGTTTAAAATCCATTAAAAGCTGGCTAGCCGAAAATTGTCTTCAACTTAATGAGGACAAAACTGAAATTCTGATCTGTGCTCCGGATAGATCTGTCTCTAATATAATGATAGCCCTTGGTCCTCTTGCTAAATTCGTTAAGCCTTCTGTTAAGAACCTTGGGATAACCTTTGACCCTGCCTTTATGCTTGACTCTCATGTTAAATCTTTGACGCATTCTTGTTTCTTCCACCTTAGGACTATTGCTAAGCTTACCTCCATCATATCTCATTCTGAACTTGAGATGGTTATTCATTTATATCTTCTCGCCTGGACTATTGTAATGCATTGTTTACCTGTCTTAGCAAACATTCCCTGGAGCGTTTACAGGCTGTTCAGAATGCTGCTGCTAGGCTTCTGACTAAATCTTCCAAATATTCTCACATCACCCCGCTTCTGATTCAGTTACACTGGCTACCTGTGAAATTTAGAATACAGTTTAAGATTTTGGTACTTACATTTAAAGCTCTTCACGAGGAAGCCCCATTGTATATCAGTGAACTCCTTCACTTATATACTCCTTCTAGATCACTGCGGTCATGTGATCAAGGACTACTGTCTGTACATTCTACAAGACTGAAAACGAAAGGAGACAGAGCTTTTGCCTCAGTGGCTCCCCTTCTCTGGAACTCTCTCCCTGTCCATCTTAGAGCGGCGGACTCACTGATGCATTTTAAAGGTCTTTTAAAAACACATCTTTTTAGCTTGGCATTTGTTTAATTTGTTTTTAATTTGTTTTTATTATTCTTTGTCCTGTTGTGAAGCACTTCGTAACATCTGTTTTGAGAGGTGCTACATAAATAAAGCTTTACTTACTTACTTATAGATAGATAGATAGATTTTTGCTGTGGTATCAAGAATTTCAAGTTTAGTATCATGACAACTCCAGATGATACATTAAAAAGAAAAATCTGAATGTCATACTATGATGAAACACTTTTTTTTCCCTGATGGGAGTGGCCTCTTTAAAGATGAAAATGAATGTTCACTGAATAGTTTAAGTTTGAAAATGATGTGATTTCCATGCTGTGGCCTTCACAGTCACCAGATCTCAACCCAGCTGAATGAATATGGGAGATTTTAGGCTGCTGTGTACATTGCTTTCAACCACAAACCTGCACACTTTGTTGGTTTTGCCAAGAAAGCTGACAACCAATCACAGACTGCAGTATAATTTTCTGACATACTGTATGACACTTCACCTTTTTGCCTTTTGTGTACCCTTGGAAAAAAAACACAAACTTTTAGTCATATATTTTTTTAAAAAGAAAGAAGATGCACATTTTTTCACGAGAGCAGGGCTGCTGTCTATGTTGTTTCTTATAGCACTCTCCCTGTACACACTGCAGCATGTGTGCATCTGTCCAGCACAGCAGATGCTACAGCATTCTTTGTCATAGATGTAGGAAAAGCTATCTGTCATCTGCATAAAGCAACATCTTTTCTGCTGTTCTTCAAACACAGCAGCCTCCTCAGATCTCTTTGTGGCCTCTTTTCTCTCTCTTTTCTGCATGGCTCTATCTCTGCTAGAGATACAGCATTCTTATGTAATGCCTGTGATATTACATAAGCATTGGGGGTGGGAGCAGTGTAGGTTAACTGTTTCTCTGCCATGGAGCCTTATGTCTCCACTGGGGTCAATCCACATTGATTTCACACAGCTTAAGGATATTACAGATAACCTTGTGTGTAAAAATCTATAATTTGCCTCCAGTTTGTGGCAGAAATAACCAAAATTATTAGTGTATTAGTGATTTACTGTTTTGATCCGTATATGGGGTGATCCCATTATGGGTTTTTTGTTTGTTTGTTTTTACATTGTGCTGATTGGAAGGAGTCACTTTGATGTGGTTTTTAGTGCACTCTCTGTACACAAACTGAAAATATGTTATGGCCAAGCAATATTAAGGTGATAAACAACCCATAAAACAGCACTCTCTTTAGAATGTGGTACTTTCTTCATTAAAGAACTGTGTTCACTTCTAGGAACATCAATAAATATCTGGATGTCACTTATGCAAAAGTTTGGACATTCATGGGGAAGTGGAATGTTGGAATGGGGAATGTTGAAATTTGGCAAAGCATGGCTGTCTGTATCTTGCTAACTAGTATTAGTGCTATTAGTACAGTAGTAGTACTTTTGCCAGGTAAAGTTAGTTTCATACTGGAGTAGTGTTTGCAGTGTGTAAGCTTTGTATCTCACTCTTATGATTGCACTCCCAGTGTTGATGGGTAGGTAGCTAGGTAATGGGTAACGATATCAGTCCACACTTTCTCAGATTTTAAAGGTGCTGTTTGAAGGTTCACAATTGTTTAAAGGTTTAGGTAAGAATCAAGATTCATTTTTTACTGAGGTAGGAAATGGGCTCAGACTTATAGTGACAGTCTCACCTGGAGAGGTCTTTAACTCTTTCCAGGTGATTTGCACTTACAGTGCATTTTAACCACAGCTGGGTCCTATAAAGTGATTCACATATTTTAATCCTCGCCTTCAAATCCCTCTATCTACTGTCATATAGACAGCACCATGTGGAGATGTGCCAAGATTTCCTTACTTTGTTGATCAGTGTTAGCAGTGTGATCTGCTGGGATCCCGCTCCTGAGCTGAGTGGTGAGCCTCAACACCCTGACAGAAAGGCTCGGTGTTATAGGTGGAAGAGCAAAATTAGTCCGAAAGCCACTACTGATTTGTGTTTTGGGTCTCCCTCTTTGTGTCTCCCCCTTTTCTACCAAGAAAACAAAAAACCTTCACTGAAAAGTGTTTCAGCCCTTCAGTGTTTCAGTACTGTATCACCCTAATAGAGCACTTCGCTCTCAGATAGCTGGCTTACTTGTGGTTCCTAGAGTACTTAAAAGTAGAATGGGAGGCAGAGCCTTCTGCTTTCAGGCCCCTCTGCTGTGGAACCAGCTCCCAGTTTAGATTCAGGAGACAGAAACCCTCTCAATTTTTATAATCAGGCTTAAAACCTACTTTTTTGATCAAGCTTATATCAAGCTGGATCAGGTGACTGAACCAGCCCTTAGTTATGCTGCAATAGGCCTAGGCTGCTGGGGGCTTTCCATGATGCACTGAGAGTTTCTTCATTTACCTGTTTTCCCTCTCTATCTGTTCATACACCCCGCATTTAATCATTAGTTATTTTTTTATTTTATTTATTTATTGATTTTTTTAAGCCTGTCATGTCTGGCAGTTTTCACGATCGGAATGATGATCCAAACACACTGGTGTACCAAACATATTTGCTTTTACAAGTATGTTTTAATTTTAATTTTATTTATTTATGCCAGGCCTGACAGGAGAAAAAGAGAGAGAAAGAGAGGGAAAAAAAACAAAGAAAAAAAGGGAAAAAAGGAAAAACAAAGGGGAGAAGCAAATAATCAAGGAAAGGTATATATATATATATATATATATATATATATATATACATACATACACGTATTCATATACTTATACACATGCATGTACTGTACATATACACACATACACACAATCTTGCTGTGGTTTGCACTAATGAGGGCAAGAAACTGCAACCACGCCCCCCGTGATCCAGAGGCAAACAGGGAAGGACCCAGGGGACCCGGTCTATCCACGACCCACTAGGAGCTCAGAAGACCCGAGGCCACACATCCTGATGGCAACCGCGTGAACACCCCAGAGGAGGAAGGAGGGAGACCCCAGACGGAGCCCCCATGGTCAAAGTGCAAGAATCCAGAGAGCCAGAGGCAATGATCAGCCCCCCAACCCCGAGCCACTAGTCAGTCCCTAGCCCAGGCAGGGTGCATGAAACTGGTGTTTGGGAAGACCATTAGTTATTATTTAACTCTGGCTCTTTTCCACAGTGTGTCATTTGTCCTGTCTCCTTCCCTCACCTCCAACTGGTTGCAGTAGATGACTCCCTGAGACTGGTTCTGATGGAGCTTTCATCCTGTTAAAAGGGAATTTTTCCTTACCACTGTTGCCAAGTGTTTGCATTTTGATTGTTGGGTTTTCTCTGTATTATTACTGTTATTACTGTATTATTTACCCTACAATATAAAGTGCCTTGAGGTGACTGTGATGTTGTGATTTGGCACTATATAATTAAAATTGAATTGAATTCATTACACTGAGCACAAAATCAATGACACAAATTTATAAAACTGGATCTCAGGAAAAGGAGTACAGTATTGACAGGACAGAACAGATAAATTTCAGTCATGATCATCAGTGAATGTCATCCTTTTCTCCAATAGGTCAGAGGCAGTCAACATGGTGAATATCAGCTGAGAGAGGACATACAGTTTTGAGCAAAACAGAGCAAATCTGCAAGTGGGAAAGGAACTATTTGAATGAGAGGGCAGGTTTTTCAGGGACAGAATTATCTCAACTTGTGTTCTCAAACAAAGAGAACATGCTCTTCTCTTAAGATAACCCGCCTGTGATCGTTTATGATGACAATTAAGAGGCTAGTTTGTAGGATTTCTTTTGTGTAGGAAAGGGTGATGAAGTGTGTAGAAGTTCAAATGGTTGCTTTCAATTTATGTAATAAAATGAAAGATGGCCCTCTCCAGACCCAGTGATTTGTCTATTTTGGGCTATAGTAAAAACTTGGCTATGCAATATGGCAGACTTCCATACATAAGTACAGTGTATCACAAAAGTGAGTACACCCCTCACATATCTGCATATATTTAAGTATATCTTTTCATGGGACAACACTGACAAAATGACACTTTGACACAGTGAGAAGTAGTCTGTGTGCAGCTTATATAACAGCCTTCATGTAGCGCAATAATTCATCTTTTAAGATCCTCAGAGAGTTCTTTGCCATGAGGTGCCATGTTGGAACTTTCAGTAACCAGTATGAGAGAGTGTGAGAGCTGTACTACAAAATTGAACACACCTGCTCCCTATGCACACCTGAGACCTAGTAACACTAATGAGTCACATGACATTTTGGAGGGGAAATGACAAGCAGTTCTCAATTTGGACGTTTACAGGTGTAGTCTCTTAGGGGTGTACTCACTTTTGTTGCCGCTGGTTAGACATTAATGGCTTTATATTGAGTTATTTTGAGGGAAGAATAAATTTACACTGTTATATAAGCTGCGCACAGACTACTTTTCATTGTGTCAAAGTGTCATTTTGTCAGTGTTGTCCCATGAAAAGATGTACTTAAATATCTGAAGAAATGTGAGGGGTGTACTCACTTTTGTGATACACTGTATGTTAATGAAAAAATAATTATGAATACTATATTCAACTTAATCCAAGAGCACTAAAGTCAAAAGAAATTTGATTTCCATCTGCAGTAATGTATATTGCCACTGTGGCTTCATTTTGGGACTTACATTCCCACAATTCCACTCATAGACATAGGATAGAGATGGGTTGCAAAGTGGCTCACAAATGTGCAGTGATTGTGGGAAAACCCTCTCCCACTTAAGCTTAAATAGCATATCCCATATGAGATTATTCATTGAGATTATTGCCATCTTAAACTGATATACTTGATTTCTGCTAATAAATTCCCCCAAATGTTTGTACAGTCTTGTGGTTGTGGCTCTTGAGGAATTTTTGTAGTAGAGCTGCAGTTAATCCACAAATTTAGATCTGTCCAGCACTTAATGTTGTAATTTCTTCTATCATACTGTATACACATTGCTTAGTTTACCTTTGGAAATACTGTAAACCAATAAAACAACTAAAGCTATGACACATTCACCAGTCAGAGGTTAGTGAAAGGATAGAAATTTCCAGGGAATTGGCGATAATGGACACACACACACACACACACACACACACACACTAATGTATCTAATGTAACGTAATGAAATGTAATGTAATGTATCATGATTGAACCCACTCTCATTCACACATCCAATTAAATGTTTTTATGCTTTCACACATCCCTGCAGCACTGGGGTATTTAACTGCCTGTGATCTCATTTAAGAAAAGAGCCCAGGACTGCTGACTTGATATTTAACTTAATCTGAAGACAGTTGAAAACATCATGATCCTGCTAAGTGGGAATTGAAAATTCCTTTTTTTGTTGTTTCAGAGGACTTAATATTTTTTATATTTTCATACTAATAATAACAACAACGTTGCCCAATGTGAGATACTGGGTAAATCAACCATCCCTCCTCTTTGTGGAACCTCTTTTTTAGCATCTTTTTGCAGATTTTTTTTTGCCTGTTTCTGTTTTTATTTTATAATTGGCACACTGCCCACACTATTTTGTGGAGCAACACGAGGCATCTTTTTTTTTTTTTTTTTTTTTTTTTTTTAGCAGAAGGGCGCTGACACATTTAACATATTTATGAACATTTTAGAAGGTGTTAATTTTTGAGTGTTGTATTTATAGCTTTCTGTTTCAAAATGGCAGAAAAACACAGGTATTTTTGGCTGGTTTTGGCAAATCATTTGTGCATAACATCAAGGTACTGCAGTGTGTCTGTGTGTGTGTTTGTTGCTTGGTTCTTCATTGTCTTTCCTGATTTTTTTCCTGTTTTGTTTTAGGTTTTGCCTCTAAATGGAGTTCCAAAGTCTCATTTCATTCAAGCTGAAGCCTGCATCTTTTTGAATTTACTGTATATGCAGTTACAGTTCTCCTTCACTTGTCGCGATAGGTGAAAATCTGCAAAGTAGTGGCATTATATTTATTATATATTTATTCTATTATTTCTATATTTTTTAAGGCTTTATAAACCTTTCCAGAGGTGGGAAGTAACGAAGTACAAATACTTCGTTACTGTACTTAAGTAGATTTTTCAGGTATCTGTACTTTACTTGAGTATTTATTTTTCTGAGTACTTTTTACTTTTACTCCCTACATTTTTACACAAGTATCGGTACTTTCTACTTCTTACATTTTCAAAACAGACTCGTTACTTTTTAACACGTCAGGGAGAAGTTTGCGTTTCCGGTCAGTGCGCCGTCAGTCATCAAGCGATCTGAGCCTAAACGGAGGAATATTAACATATAAGAGACAATCGTACTGCGTATCCTCCATCACCGGGGCTTATCGGGTACAAAGGGATTAAATACACAAACCCATGTAATTAACGTCTCATTTATAGCGCTACAATCAGGGGTTACAGCGGGCCGGACCGAGTCCGTAAGTTATGCTCGCGGCACATAAACAGCTTAGCTAGCGCTACTGAAGAGGAGCGAGCATGAAGGGAGTAACGTGTGGCAGGTAAATGCAACGTTTCTAAATGCTCAACAAATATCAGCAAACACACAAAGTGTGTGCAGTTTGTCACACAGTGTGTCTGCTAGCTAAAAGAAGAGCTGCTGCATGTCAGGGAGAGCAAAGAGAGAGAAGTTAACTCAGAGATGGAGAAAGGGGACAGGAGAGGAAGAAGAGAGGCTAGATTTAAAGGTAAGGACTGGAAAATAAACAGAAGTATGCTGACTTTGTGTTATTCAAAGATTGTATGAAAATACTGCAGTTTAGTACGTAATAAACAGGTTATCTTGTTGTACTGTATTTACAGTAAAGCTCTGTGTTGGTGCACTTTGTGTTCATGGTCAGAGTTACAGGTTACATCAGTGCAGCAGAGATGAGTTTGAATCAAAGCTGCTGATGCTGAGATTCATTCACTGAATCCAACATTTCTACAGCCTGTATGCTGTCAGTGTAGGGGATGGAGATCAGCTCAGATAGCTGTGAAATACTTGGTTACATCTTTGTGAATTCAGTTCATCCACACAGAGCAGTAAACCTCAGAGCAGCAGCAGGTCAGCTGATCACAGCCTGCACACCAACATCATTTACTGCAGCTCACAATAGAAAGTTGTGATTCTTCTCCCCATGCAGAACCACTACAGCTGATCTTAGGGTTCCTCCACCTTCTGAATCCCACTGTAACCCCTGAGTATCCTCATGTTTGTGTTTAGGTGGAGACACAGTCACCCTCTACTATGGAGGACACAGAGAATAGAGCTGTGTTTAAATTCCTTTTCACAGTTTGTGATTCAAGCTTCATTCATTAGAATTAAAATTTAGATTGGAATAACGTTTGTGTTCTCATGTATTATTTTATATTATTACAATAATATATAATAAGGTTCAGTTAGCTTTACACAAAAATAGCAGGTAGAAACGTCCTCCAAAGAGCTACTTTTACTTTCTAACTTTGAGTAAATTTCAGAGCCTGTACTTTTTTACTTTTACTTAAGTAAAGAACTTGAACCAGTACTTCGACTTTTACCAAAGTATTTTTTAACACAAGTACTTGTACTTCTACTTAAGTACAGAATGTCAGTACTTTTGCCACCTCTGAACCTTTCCCACATTCATATAAACCTTTCCTTCTCTCTTACTACAACTTGAATGATGAAAATGATGAATTATGTAACTGTGCAGTAATGATAGCAATGAAGGTGGTATAGTATTTTCGCCCTCGGCTATTACTTCTATGTCTGCTAAAGGCGTAGGTGTAACTTATCTCTTCATCCGAGTGATGAACATAGTTATGGGGTGTTACAGAAATACCTATACACCACAAAATCCCGCAATATAGTGAAAATTCCATGAAACAGAATTAGTAAAATATTTTCAAAAAAATTCCGCGATACAGTGAACCGCGATATTGCAAGGGTTTCTGAAAGCATCTTTGAGAAGTTCTACATTGAATTTGGAGTCTATGTAGATGGTTTGCAGAAAATATGTGTAGCAGAATGTGTGTTTTTTAGTTGCCACACCCAGAGTTAAAGTGAGATTATGCAGGTGTGGTAACCTTAAGATATGGTGTACATGTAAAGCGGAGGACAAAACTACTTGCAAGTCAGTTACTCCATCCATCCATCCATTCTCTTCCGCTTATCCGGGACCGGGTCGTGGGGGCAGGAGCCTAAGCAGAGAAGCCCAGGCTTCCCTATCCCCAGCCACCACCACCAGCTCATCCGGGGGGACCCCAAGGCGTTCCCATGCCAGCCGAGATATATAATCTCTCCAGCTTGTCCTGGGTGTACCCCGGGGGCTCCTCCCGGTGGGACATGCCCAGAACACCTCACCCAAGGGGGGGCCCAGGAGGCATCCTAATCAGATGCCCAAGCCACCTAAACTCCCTCCCTGGTGTTTGTTTACTCACTGCGTAGTGTGTCCATGGACCCTCCCCTCCCGCTCAGTGTAGACGCTCATATGCTACCATTCATCTTAACCAATCACGTGTGGCTTCCACAAAAAAAAAGGAAACGAATGGAAAGAAAAAAGAAACGGCTCACTACCAGGAGCAAGCCCCCGTCGTTCACTTTAAAGAGCCGGCTCTTAGAGCTGGATCGTTCGTGACTGACCCATCACTACTAACCAAGGTTGCTAACATTGAATGGTAATTTAGGACTTATTGTTTCATCTGTAAAAGGTAACTTTATCGCTCCAACACCCAAACATGGTTTCAGCGAAAAGGTTAAAACTTCTAAATGCAGAGTCCAAAACATACTGTACAAAAGATGGATGTAGCTACCATGATTGGTAGTTTGGTTTCTGCAGTCCTGTTTTGAAGCCTCAAGATTATCATTTTCACCATTGCCATCTTGGTTTACAAATCCCAGATCTGACAATAGGGGATCTGACTGTCATTTAATAGCATGCAGTATGTTATCCCCACATGTTTATTAACTCAATAGCTGCTCCTTTGTCTGACTGCTTTACTCAAGTCCTTTAACTTGATTGTTTCATCTAGCCTAAAACCAAACAATGCTAAATAGGTCACTTTTTATTCTTCTTCAGAGTGAACGCTTTCATGTTTGCTCTGTATTTGAGGCAGGGTACGCCCTTACCCTATGCCCAGCATATGTTGCATGTATACCTCTGAAAACCTATCAGCAATTACCTGTAGTCAGACTTGCAGTGGCTGGTTGGAAAATTAAGCAACAGCGAAGGTAGGCGAAGGTAGCAAAGGTAAATCCAAATTATTTCCAGGACCTCTCCATGCATTTGGCTGAGTCCACACTCAGCATGAGTCCACACTCAGCCAAATGCTGAGTGTGGACTCATGCTGAGTGTCTCTGTTAGAGCGGTCCACCTGGACCGCTCTAACAGAGACTAATAGTGTGTTCAGCCTTTTTACATTCTGCTCCCTTCATGTTCTACTGTATAAACTCCCTCAGAGACTTCAGGCTGCTCTCAACCCGACAACATACTTAGATTATGCATTTTCTGAAACAGTTTTATTGCAGCAGCTTCTGTAAATCATATTGATTTTTTTCTTTTTTTCTTGATCTGAAGATTATACAATACCACTGTCTCACTCACTGTCTCAGTTTCCTCAGGGAATATTTAACAAGATTTGAGCAGTATGACAAACTGATGTCAGTACTGATGCCAGGCCAGTCCAATCATCAGCCACATGTAGTCTGTTTAATCTTAAATCATGATGGATGATCATATAGGACAGTTTTTGACATTTAAACACTTAACACAACCCTTTATCCTGAGTGACAGAGGGTAACTAAGTAAGCATAAATCCTGTATAACACAACTACTACAAAATGGCATGCAACCAAAATCAGAAGATGAAAGATAAGTTTGAACAAAGAAGCCAAGCCTCTAAAATAAAATATACTTTTGGAAATCTGAAGCTGGTGTTGTTGATGAGGCTAAACCGGTTTCTGTTTGCTGGTTCACAGACACATATTGCCAAAGTGTCGAGGTTCAAAGCCTGATTTATGTTGCAGCATGTTGTCAGGATGATGTAGCCTGCAGTTTTGTTTGTGTGTGTGTGTGTGTGTGTGTGTGTGTGTGTGTGTGTGTGTGTGTGTGTGTGTGTGTGTGTGTGTGTGTGTGTGTGTGTGTGTGTGCTCATGGCACAGGCTGTCCTGGCTGTAAGCATTCAGTGGGAAGCACATTCCACTGATGGACGACCAATAAAGATCTGTTACCAACACAGTTCATAAGTACCTTTCACTAGCTGACTGACTTTATATTTAACATCTGCTGATGCTCCTATTACTGGCTTGAAGAAAGAGCCACATTTAGGCCCCATTTATACGACACGGTTTCAAATTGTGCATTTGATGTGTTTCAGCCTCCTGTTTGCACGAGAACGGAGTAAAAAAACGTTACTTCTTGGAAACGGGTTCCAGAGTGGAGCATTTCTGAAAGGCTCTGGCCTCCGTTTCCGTGTAAACTGATGAAAACGCTGCTTTTTGGAAATGGGAGTGCTCACACATTATGGTTGCGGCTCCTATATCCACACCACCAACTTGTAGCCTGGCAGTAGGAACTGCAGCGTTTTCCACGTTTTGTGTTTCCATATAAATGCTGACATGTACATTGTAAACCCGGATAAGTTGAATCTACTTAAAAAAAACCAAGGTAACTCATCGCCTTGAATTTTTTAAGTAATGAAACAGTTAATTTAACTCAGCCTGTTAAGTAAGCACTACTCCATTTCCAGTTGAACTAAATTGTATGTTTTAATTGACCAAACTTATCTTTTATAGTTCATGAAAAAATAAAATGTCTTTTTAACAATCAATCCCCCTATCCTTTTCATGGTTGTGTGGGGTTGGTGGGGGCTGGAGCCTATCCCAGCTGACAAGGCAGTAAGCTGCAGGGTACACCCCATACAGGTCACCAGCCTGTTGCAGACACAGACAACCATTCACACCTGTGGGCAATTTAGAGAGACCAATTAACCTAGCCCCAGTAACTGCATGTCTTCAGATTGTGGGAGGAAACCCACACAGACACAGGGAGAACATACAAACTCCACACAGCAAGAGCCCCGGGCTAAGGTGGAACTGAACCCAGACTATCAGATAGCTATTCTAGCTGTGAGGCAGCAGTGCTAACTACCACGCCGCCATGCTACTCAGTAGCACAAATATTCTTTACGGTGTTGAACTGTGTCTGTTTAAATTTGGTAAATAAACATGATAAAACTCAATCCATAATAAGAACAACCTCAGGTTTCTGTGGTTATACAAAAAATATTCATAAACATCTCAAAGACATATCTTTATGTTCAGCTACTTTCAATACTACTGATACTCATTTGGACTTGATTGATCTTTCTGAGTTAACTTCAATAGTTACTTCCTCCAAACTGTCAATATGTCTGTTAGATCCCATTCCTATAAGACTGCTAAAAGAAGTCCTACCATAAATTAATAAATGTGATCAATCTCACTTTATTACTTGGATATGTACCACAGGCCTTTAAGGTAGCAATAATTAAATTAAATTAAATTAAATCATTATTTAAAAAGTCAACACTTGACCCAGCTGGCTTAGCTAATTGTAGTCCAGTCTCCAACCTTCCTTTTCTCTTAACTGATCATCTGCAGAGAAACAGCATTAGTGAAAATTACGAATTATCTTCTTATTGCCTTTGCCAGTGGACTCATCTCTGTACTTGTCCTGCTAGACCTCAGTGCAGCTTTTGATACTGTTAACCATAACATTTTATTACAGAAATTAGAGCATGCCATAGGTATATTAAAGGTACTGTGCTGCAGTGGTTTGAATCATATTTATCTAATAGACTCCAGTTTGTTCATGTAAATGGTGAGTCGTCTTCACACACTAAGGTTAATTATGGAATTCCACAGGATTCTGTGCTAGGACCAATTCACCAATACACTATACATGCTTCCCTTAGGCAGTATTATTAGAAAGCATTGCATACATTTTCACTGTCATGCAGATGATACCCAGTTTTATCTATCCATGGAGCCAGATGGCACACATCAATTAGTTAAACTGCAGGAATGTCTTAAAGACATTAAGGCCTGGATGACCTCTTGATTTTCTTGCATCTAAATTCAAATAAAACTGAAGTTCTTGTACTCTACCCTACAAATCTTAGGAACACTGTGTCTAGCCAGATACTTACGCTGGATGGCATTACTTTGGCCTCCAGTAACACTATGAGGAATCTTGGAGTCATTTTGACCAGGATATGTCCTTCAATGCACATATTAAACAAATATGTAGGACTGCTTTTTTGCATTCTGCAACATTTCTAAAATTAAAAACAACTTGTCTCAGTGTGATGCTGAAAAGCTAATTCACACATTTATTACAGTACTTGAAGTCTGGACTAGGGATTCATTATTATCAGGTTGTCCTAAAAACTCCCTGAAAAGCCTTCAGCTGATCCAAATTGCTGCAGCAAGAGTACTTACAGGGAGTAAAAAGAGACACTTACTACTGGTTCCTAGGATACTTAAAAATAGAATGGGAGGCAGAGTCTTCAGCTTTCAGGCCCCTCTTCTGTAGAACCAGCTCCCAGTTTGACTTCTGGAGACAGACGCACTCATAGTTTTTAAGATTAGGCCTAATACTTTCCTTATTGATCCAACTTATAGTTAGGGCTAGATCAGGTGACCCTGAACACTCCATTAGTTATGCTGCAATAGGCCTAGGCTGTTGGGGGGTTCCCATGATGCCTTGAGTGTTTCTTTTTAACTCACCTCTTTTCGCTCTCTGTGTTTATGCTGAAGTTTCCTCTTGTTAAAAGGGAGTTTTTCCTTCCCACTGTCACAAAGAGCTTGCTCATAGTGGGGTTGTCTAATTGCTGGCATTTTCACTGTATTATTGTTTGGTCTTTATCTGTTGTTGTGGCTTGGTGCTATATAGATTACATTGAATTTAATTGATTTTTTTTTTTTTTTGTCCCAATGTAGGTGTGCTGCTTTACACATTTTGCCTGATAAAATGAACTGAAATGCATGTAAATGATCTCATCTATGCTGTGAGATAATGTTTAGTGATTAATGACAATCTGGTGACTGGATTACAGGAATTGGATGGTTGTTTAAATCTTGTTGTGATGTAGCATGATAATCAGCTGACTACTATTGACCAATAGAAGACATCGAATGCGAGTTCCTTGTCATTCACAGTTCTAGCTTGCTCTTTCTTCTTATATTTTTTTAATCCTTTTATTCCTGGCAGTTCCACATCATATTAGATTCCAATTAAAGACATCTCTTTTTTTTAACTTTCTCTTCTGCCTCACTCATGTCCTCCTCTTTTCTCTCTCTCTCTTTCTCTTCATGCAGCTGTCAGTTCCTGTAAGCAGACAGGCCTGTGTTATGTTTGGGCCATGCAGGGCAAAAGCCGCCTGACTCATGAGCTCTCGGCTGTTCAGAGGGAGAATGTCACTGCACATTGGGTTGCCTTCACGTTACACAAGCGCACACACACACAGCAAACAAACATGCAGGTGGAAAAGTGCACGTGCATACTCACAGCACACAGATAGTACTCACACAGAGCAAGCCAAGCAAATCCCACCTACATACATGCACACGGTTACACTGGGCCAAGGCTATTTTTAGCCTGGCTGCTCATATGCAGACTTGCATTGAACAGGAAATCCACATGATGGCTGTACATGAGGATATGGCATATTTTAGTGCTGTTGAACAAGGATGGATTCATGCTCTCACCTCTGAGGGGTCAAGGATGGAGGGACCAAGTGGTGTCAAAGTGGTATCTCACTCAGTACAGTGTCAGATGTGTGAGGTGCTGAATTCAAACTCTGGGTATCTTTTTCTTAAAGCAACCTGAACCTGGGTGACCCCAATTAATTACATCTGCCAACAAAATATTTAGATTTAGAGTAACTCAGCAGTAAAGATATTGGAACACAGTGTGGTTTTGGACTGATGGGGGTCATACAGTGTATGAAAAAGTTTGGTTGATCAGCAATTTCAGTTAAATATATCATATAGCAGGCAAACATAGTGATATTTGAGAAGTGAAATGAAGTTTATAGGATTTACAGAAAGTGTGCAATAATTATCTAAACAAAATTAGGCAGGTGCATAAGTTTGGGCACCCCAAAAGAAAAATTACGTCAATATTTAGTAGAAATAACAGCCTCTAAACGCTTCCTATAGCTTCTAATGAGAGTCTGGATTCTGGTTGAAGGTATTTTGGACCATTCTTCTTTACAAAACATCTCCAGTTCAGTCAGGTTTGATGGTTTCTGAGCATGGACAGCCTGCTTTAAATCACACCACAGATTTTCAGTAATAATCAGCTCTGGGGAATGAGATGGCCATTACAGAAGATTGTACTTGTTCCTCTGCATGAATGCCTTAGTAGATTCTGAGCAGTGTTTAGGGTCTTGTTGAAGTATCCAGCCTCGGCACAATTTCAACTTTGTCACTGATTCTTGAACACTGTTCTCAAGAATCTGCTGATATTGACTGGAATTTCAATTCAATTCAATTCAATTCAATTCAATTCAATTCAATTTATATAGCACCAAATCAAGGCGCTTTGTATTGTGGGTAAAGACCCTACAATAATACAGAGAAAACCCAACAGTCAAAACGACCCCCTACGAGCAGCACTTGGTGACAGTGGGAAGGAAAAACTCCCTTTTAACAGGAAGAAACCTCCAGCAGAACCAGGCTCAAAGAGGGGGGGTCATCTGCTGTGACCAGTTGGGCTGAGGGGAGAGAAAAAAGATATGCTGTGGAAGAGAGCCAGAGATTAATAACAATTAATGATTAAATGCAGAGTGGAGTATAAACAAAGTAAATGAGGTGAATGAAAAGAAACAGTGCATTATGGGAACCCCCCCCCCAGCAGCCTAGGCCTATAGCAGCATAGCTAAGGGGTGGTTCAGGGTCACCTGATCCAGCCCTAACTATAAGCTTGATCAAAAAGGAAAGTTTTAACCCTAATCTTAAAAATAGAGAGGGTGTCTGTCTCCCAAATCCAAGCTGGGAGCTGGTTCCACAGAAGAGGGGTCTGAAAGCTGAAGGCTCTACCTCCCATTCTACTTTTAATCCTAGGTATCCTAGGAACCACAAGTAAGCCAGCAGTCTGAGAGTGAAGTGCTCTATTTGGGTGACATGGTACTATAAGAAGAATTTTAAATTCTGTTCTAGATTTAACAGCGATGAAGAGAAGCCAATATGGCAGAAATATGCTCTCTCTTTCTAGTCCCTGTCAGTACTCTAGCTGCAGTATTTTGGATCAGCTGAACACTTTTGAGGGAGCTTTTATGACAGCCTGATTATAATGAATTACAATAGTCCAGCCTAGAAGTAATAAATGCATGATTTAGCTTTTCAGCATCAGTCTGAGAAAGGATGTTTATAATTTTAGAAATATTGCACAAATGCAAAAAAGCAGTCCTACATATTTGTTTAATATGTGCATTGAAGGACATATCCTGGTCAAAAATTACTCCAAGATTTCTCACAGTGTTACTGGAGGCCAAAGTAATGCCATCCAGAGTAAGTATCTGGTTAGACACCATGTTTCTAAGATTTGTGGGGCAGAGTACAAGAATTTCAGTTTTATCTGAATTTAGAAGCAGGAAATTAGAGGTTATCCAGGCCTTAATGTCTTAAAGACATTCCTGCAGTTTAACTACTTGATGTGCATCATCTGGCTTCATTGATAGGTAAAGCTGAGCATCATCTGCATGGCAATGAAAATTGATGCAATGCTTTCTAATAATACTGCCTAAGGGAAGCATGTATAATGTAAATAGAATTGGTCCTAGCACAGAACCCTGTGGAACTCCATAATTAACCTTAGTGTCTGAAGACTCCCCATTTACATGAACAAATTGGAGTCTATTAGATAAATATGATTCAAACACTGCAGTGCAGTACCTTTAATACCTATGGCATGCTCTAATCTATGTAATAAAATGTTATGGTCAACAGTATCAAAAGCTGCACTGAGGTCCAACAGGACAAGAACAGAGATGAGTCCACTGTCAGACGCAATAAGAAGATCACTTGTAACCTTCACTAATGCTGTTTCTGTACTGTGATGAATTCTGAAACCTGACTGAAACTCTTCAAATAAAACGTTTCTCTGCAGATGATCAGTTAGCTGTTTTACAACTACTCTTTCAAGAATCTTTGAGAGAAAAGGAAGGTTGGAGATTGGCCTATAATTAGCTAAGACAATTGGTTCAAGTGATGGCTTTTTAAGTAGTGGTTTAATTACAGCCACCTTGAAGGCCTGTGGTACATAGCCAACTAATAAAAACAGATTGATCATTTTTAAGATAGAAGCGTCAATAATTGGAAAGACTTCTTTGAACAGTCTAGTAGGAATGGGATCTAATAAACATTTTGCTTGTTTGGAGGAAGTAACTATTGAAGTTAACTCCAAAAGATCAATTGGAGCGAAAGAGTCTAAACCAGGGGTGGGCAATTCCAGGCCTCGAGGGCCAGTGTCCTGCAGGTTTTAGATGTGTCCCTGATCCAACACACATGAATCAAATGGCTGAATTACCTTCTCAGTATGCAGTCAAGTTCTCCAGATTCGTGCTAATGACTTCTATATTTGACTCAGGTGTGTTGAAGCAGAGACTCATCTAAAACCTGCAGGACACCGGCCCTCGAGGCCTGGAGTTGCCCACCCCTGGTCTAAACAAATACCAGCAGTGCTGACAGCAACCAAACATGAAGATAAATCTTTGGAGCATGGGTCTGATTGACTTTTTTGATCACATTGATGTCAAGAATGTTTGTAACCAATTTCATACATTTCTGTAAAACTAATTTGTTTGCTCTCCATTGGGTTTACAATGCAGTATGTATTTGGGGTATGGTCACGGCTGTGGCGTGCAAAATAGAGCATGGGTCTCATTGACTTTTTTGATCAGGATGATGTCAGGAATGTTGAAACAAATTTTCATGCATTTCAGAGAAACTAAATGCAGAGAAACTAATTCTGTGGACCATCATACAAATTTTCATTTGCTTCTGTAGGGGGCGCTATTGCACCTATAGCCTTGAATCCGTAGTTATGGGTTCAGCCTGAGTACACAAGTGATTAGATTTTCAGGCTGATTGGGCAAAGCATGTGTGAGCGAGTGCACAAACAATTTTGTGTCAAGAGAGAAAATCGAAGGCCAAATTCAACGGCCTGGTGTGACAAGGCCGTTGAATATTCTACAAAACCATGAATAACTTTTGATGGGCTACTTGTCTGGATGATCTGGAGCCATGTTGGTCTCACTGGGTCAAATGCCCTAGGAGGAGTTGATTCAAATAGCAGGCCTGGAAATGGCAAAAATTGACACATTCAATTGAAAATGGCTGACTTCCTGTAGGGTTTCGGGTATGGGTCCAAGAGACTTTTCTGTACATCTTAGGATGTTACATGAGCCTGCACAATTTCAGATATGTAGATAAAATGTAGCTCTGGGGCTACACAAAAAACATGGTATTTCATGACATTTCCAGGTCCCACTAGGTGGCGTGCTAACAATTAGAGACTTTATGCATATCATTGTGTTCCGGGCGGGAGGCTTATCAAACCACTAAAGTTTGAGGCAGATTGGGCAAGTTGGCTTTGAGTCACGGCCCTTTTTCTGTTCACAACACAACACAGAATGTTGCCATCCTGCCAGGGTCACGCCCTTTGGCAAAAACTCACAGTTTTGAAAACAGTGTAAGGCCTACTCTTTAAGGCTTTTCAGGGGAAATTTGAGATGGTTCAGCTCAACCACCTTGGAGCTGTACCTCAAAGTGTAAAACATGACATTTCCTGCTCCCACTAGGTGGTGCTGTGACTGTCAGTAAATATTATCATATGTATGGGTTCAGGGGCGGACCGTCATCCTACTGCGGAAGTTTGACCCAGATTGGATAATGCAGGTTTGAATGAGAGGCAATCAAAACTTCCTGGCGAATGATCGAAATTCACTGTGGTGTCACAGCCACGCCCTCTGGTGAAAACTCACCATTTTTGAAATGTAGACTCCCCGTGGTGTGTAGATAAGACAAAACAAATATGAAGTTGATAACATCCAAAACCTCTGAGTTATTAGAGAGAGTATAAGGGCAGGAAATGGCTCAAATCAGCCATTTGATGCAAAATGGCAGACTTCCTTTTGGGTTTAGGCCATTGGACCCTGTGGTCTTTTTTGTTCGTCTGGACATGTTACATATGTGTACCAAATTTCATTCATGTACGTGAAACACAGCAGTGGGAATTGAGCTAAAGGTGGCGCTGTAGAGCCATTTTGAAAGGGCCATGCCTGAAACCATTAAAATACTTAAATTTTCACCAGACCTGACGTGTGCAAAATTTCATGAGTTTTTGAGCATGTTTAGGCCCTCAAAAAAGCAATTTATTCACCTAAATATCCAAAGCAATTACAATAGGGCCTTTGCACAGGTTGTGCTTGGGCCCTAAAGAAGACGAACAACGGCACTTTACGGCATTTTTTATATAAAAATGCTGAAAATGTAGTGGTGTTTTATCTTAATTGTAAATTCAATAGGAGCAAGAGTCCCGAGAAATGTGTGGCCCACTGGCAAATAGCATCATGACAATTTGGCCCATAGAAGAATGCAGTTGAATACCCCTGCCCTAAACCATGATACTGAACAATCTTTGTTTTCAGGTCATTTGAGAGTTGTTTTGAGGCTCCCATGCTGCCACTCTTCAGAGAAGATGCAAAGAGGAGAAACACTTGTAATTGGCCACCTTAACCCTTTCTCATAATTGGATTCACCTGTGTACGTAGGTCAAGGGTCAGTGAGCTTAAAAGCAAATTTTGTGTTCCAGGTATTCAGATCAATAAAATGACATGGGTGCCCAAACTTATGCACCTGCCTAATTTTGTTCAAATAATTATTGCACACTTTCTGTAAATGCTATAAACTTCATTTTATTTCTCAAATATTACTGTGTTCATCTGCTATATTATATATTTAACTGAAATTGCTGATCCGAACAACCAGTGATTTATAAAGGAATATCATGAAAATTATCAGGGGTGCCCAAACATTTGCATACCACTGTATAGCCTCTGACAGTGGACTAATTGCTATGCTTGTCCTGCTAGATCTCAGTTCAGCATTTGATACCACTGACAAGAATATTTTCCTACAGAGATTAGAAAACACTGTGGGTATAAAAGGAATTGCACTGCAAATGTTTAAGTTCTATCTATCTAATAGATTCCAATTTGTTCATGTAGTTAGTCATGGAGTTCCACAGGGTTCTATGCTAGGATCAAATCTATTTACATTCTACATGCTTCCCTTAGGCAACGTTATTAGAAGACATAGCATACATTTTGATTGCTATGGCGATAATACCGGGCTTAATTTTTTTATGAAACCAGATGACACAAACCAATATGTTAAACTACAAGCATGTCTTAAAGACATAAAGGCCTGGATGACCTCTAATTTTGTACTTCCAAATTCAGACAAAACTGACATTATAATATTCAGCCCTAAAAATTTTAGAAAGGGCCTTTAACTTCCGCTGGATGGTATTACCTTGGCCTGCAGTAAAACGGCGAGGAATCTTGGAGTCTGTAAACACACACTGAACAAATATGCAGGACTGCCTTATTTTATGTGTGCAATGTGGCTATACTTAGAAAAAAACTTGTCTCAGAGTGATGCTGAAAAAAATAGTTCATGCCTTTGTTAGTTCTAGTGCTGCGTTATTGTAAGTCGTTATCAGGTCACTCTAAAAGACCCTTGAAAAGCCTTCTGTTGAATGTTGAACTCTGTGGCGAGAGTACTGAGAAAGAGAGATCAATTATTTCCTATATTAACTTGTCTTCATTTGCCTGTCGAATCCAGATTCATAGTACACTTCGCTGTCAGAATGCAGGCCTATGCGTGGTTCCGAGGGTATTTAAAAGTAGAATGGGCAGCAGAGCCTTCAGTTATTAGGCACTTCTAGTGTGGAACTAATTCCCACTTTGGATTCAGGAGATACTCTCTCTACTTTTAAGATTAGGCTTCAAAGTTTCCTTTTTGATAAAGCTTAGGGCTGGATCAGGTGACCCTGAACCCTCCTTTAGTTATGCTGCAATACGCCTAGACTACTGGGGGTAGTGATGAGAAAGTGAAGCTTTTGTGAAGCACTGAACCTATTGAACCAGTTGTTTTGAAAATGGGTTAATCAATCAAAGCTTCAATTGTAGTGCCCTCTCCTGGAAAAGTACAATGCTTTTAATTACACACGCATGTACACGCGCACATACCTCAATGATCTGAAACATCTTTGCGTTGTTTGAGGCTCACACGTTATGACCGAATATCATGATATCAGGTTATATGGACAAAGACAGAGTTTTTCCAGAGGTGAAACAGTGAAAACTGCTTTGGTAGGGCACAGCATTTTAAAGAATGTCTCGGTGTGTTAAAATGGTGACTGTAATAGTGAAGAAAATGTTGGGAGACAGTACTGTTGAGACAGTTGCTCCCTGTGTGTGTGTGTGTGTGTGTGTGTGTGTGTGTGTGTGTGTGTGTGTGTGTGTGTGTGTGTGTGTGTGTGTGTGTGTGTGTGTGTGTGTGTGTGTGGTGGTGGTGGTGTTCAATGAAGTACATTGTTTGTTCAACTGTTTGAGAAAAAAAATAGAAGAAAAAAGGCACTTTCATACAAAAGTTTTTAATTTAAGGCCATGCACTTTTGCGTTAATCTTGATACAACAGCGTCTGCCATCACGTTGAAAGGACGGGCGAGAGATTGCCCGCAAAGGTTGTCTTTAATTCAAAACTCAGCAGTTACTGTTACCGAAACAATGCTAAAACTGCCAGTATGAACCTGGCTGACTGTCTCGCTCTCACTCCTTCAGTCATAACAAGATGAAGCGGTGTCAGCGAATCACCTGAACCAGTCAGGTGATTCATTTTGAGAATGAAGCAGTTGCTGCTTCGGATGTCATATGTCGCGTGACTTTTTTCGCCCTGTAGCAAGCTTCGAAGCTGTGTTTCTATGGCGTTGTAAGCCCAGGGTTCGAAGCACGTATCGAAGCTTCAGTTTCACACTCTCATCACCAGCTGGGGGGGTTCCCATGATGGCACTCAATGTTTCTTCCTTCCCACTGTCACTAATTGCTTGCTCGAAGAAGGTTGTCTGATTGTTCTCTGTGCTTTGTAGGATCTTTACCTTACAATATAAATCCACTTGAGGTGACTGTTGTTGTGAATTATATATGTGAATAAAATTTAATTTCTGTGTGGCTTTTGCATGTTTTTCCTGTTTGTGTGTGGGTTCTCTCCAGGTACTCTGGGTTTCTCCCACAGTCCAAAGACATGCATGGGGTTTCAGTTAATTGGTGATTCTAAATTGGCCATAGGTGTGAATTGGAGCATAAATAGTTGCCTGTCTCTCTGTGTTGGCATGCCATGTCTTGCCCAGTTCCCAGAAACTTTAGTCATCTCCACAGTCACCAAATATTTGCAGTGTTAATGTTGCAAAAACACATAATTTGTTCCCATTTTTTTTCTTTTGTTGAATCTACAAAAGACATATGCCAATGATAGCACAATATGCTAGGCATATTTTTGCACCAAGGTGATTCCCAAAAAGAAAGCTGAAAATCTGACATATCTCAGCAACGGGTGTAGCACATCTTCAGAAAATTTGAACAAACTGAATAAGTGGAGGACAAAAGTGCCAGGCCTAAAACACTATCTACAGTACTTAACAAATTTATTAGAACACCACCAAATGTAAGGTTTGGTAAGTACTGGTAATTACCAAAAATGTTTTTTATGTTTCTGTAATGGTTAATCCACTGGTATGCATAAGCTTTTTAATCCAAATCATATTTTTAATGCAAAAATATAATTATTGTTGTTATCCATAAATGTTAAAATCTATTGTTTCACAAACAGAAAAAAATAGTAAAGCGCATCATTATTCTTGATTAAGATGCCAAATTATAGTTATTTGCCTTCCTCAACAGAAAAAATTAGTTTGAATCTGAAAAATCCACTAAAGACCTTACACAGGACCTGAGAGAGGCAAAGACCCTTCACTTGATCCAGGTACTGTTTGCTGAAGCCTCACCAGAAATGGTCTCAGTGGTCCAGCAGTGCAAACACAGTATTATATCCAGTGAAACAGCTTAAGTTAAATATAAGCACAAAAGCAACCTAGGTTTCCCTGGAAATGTTAAGTAAAAATATAAATTAACTGTTTAACACTTTAGTTTAACAATAACTAAAGTAGCTTAACTCTTCAGGACCTGCACAACATTGTCACATAATATAACTGAGGAATATTTTTGCCTGGAATGTTGAATCAATCAGAATCAATCAGAATCTTTATTGTCATTGTACACAGAAGTTGCACAACGAAATTTAAAATGCATTCCTTTCTAGGTGCCTCAGACAATAAATAATAAAATAATAAAAATATGAGTGATAAAAATGATTACTAAAATACAGTGCACAATAGTAAATTAAGATGAATCTAGCCCCAATACACACACCAACGCACGCACACAGTCAGCACTACCACCCCACATCACTGTCCAAACCACACAGAGTTCAGTTCAATGATAGCCCTGGCATAAAAGCTGTTCCTCAGTCTGTTTGTTCTGGCCTTCATTGTCCTGAAACGTCTGCCTGATGGCAGTAGCTGAAACAAGGAGTGTCCAGGGTGTGAGGGGTCCTGGAGGATGTTCTGTGCCCTCCTCTGGCAGCGGGCATTGAACAGTTCCTGGAGGGAGGGCAGGGGACAGCCTATGATCTTTTGAGCCGTGTTGATGATTCGCTGGAGTGTTTTCCTGTCTGCTGCTGTGCAGCTGTTGAACCACACGCACAGACAGTAGGTCAGGATGCTCTCTACACAGCAACGGTAGAAGGACACCAGCAGATTCTGGGTCAGATAGTTGCTCCTAAGAACCCTCAGGAAATGCAGTCTCTGTTGGGCCTTCCTGTAAATGCTGGTCGTATTGATACTCCAGGTCAAATCATCCTGCAGATGTACTCCCAGGAACCTAAAATCTGAAACCAGCTCCACTTCATCCCCCTCAATGAACAGAGGTTGAATGACATGTGTTGTCCTCCTAAAGTCTACTACCATCTCCTTTGTCTTAGTGGTGTTCAGGATCAAGTTATTCTCACTGCACCACCTTGACAGCCGCTGCACCTCGTCCCGGTATGCTGACTCATCCCCGCCTGATATGAGCCCCACCACAGTGGTGTCATCCGCAAACTTAATGATGCAGTTACTGGCATGTATGGAGGTGCAGTCATGTGTGTAGAGGGTGAAGAGTAGGGGACTCAGCACACAGCCCTGTGGAGAGCCGGTGCTGAGGCTGATGGCTGAAGAGAGGTGGGGACCTACTCTTACCCTCTGGGAACGGTCTGTCAGGAAGTCCTTGATCCAAAGACAGGTGGAGCGTGGTATCCCCAGATCTGACAGTTTAGTCACCAGTCTGCCAGGAAGGATGGTGTTAAACGCCGAGCTGAAGTCCACAAAGAGCAGCCGAGCGTAGTTCCCCCCCTGCTCCAGGTGAGAGAAGGCAGAGTGGAGGGCCGTGGCAATGGCGTCCTCTGTGGACCGGTTGGCTCTGTAGGCAAACTGGTGGGGGTCTAGTCTGGGAGAGAGACTGGAGATGACGTGAGCCCGGACAAGCTTTTCAAAGCACTTCATAACAATTGGTGTTAGTGCTACTGGCCTGTAGTCATTCAAACCTCTGATAGTGTTCTTCTTGGGGATGGGGACGATAATGGAGGACTTAGGGCAGGAAGGGACAGCAGCCTGGCTCAGGGACTGGTTAAAAATGCTGGTAAAAATACCAGCCAGCTGAGCCGCACAGACCTTCAGTATCCGTCCAGAGACACCATCGGGCCCCACAGCTTTCCTGGGGTTCACAGTTTCCAGCATACGCCTCACCTCTTGCTCTTGCAGCCTGAGGATGCTGCTGCTGCCTGCTGAGGGATGTTGGATGGCTGTCTCTGATTGCTGTACCTCAAAGCGTGCAAAGAAGCTGTTCAGCTCCTCTGCCAGATTGATGTTACGCTGATCAACTAACAGGCTGGGTTTGTAGTTCAAAATATGCCGAACCCCTTGCCACACCTGCCTGAAGTCGTGGCTCTGGAAACAGTCCTCAATCCTCCTCTTATACACAGCCTTGGCCTCCCTGATGCCCCTCTTCAGGTTGGCTCTGGCAGCGCTGTAAAGCGCCCCATCACCAGCTCTGAAGGTGATGTTCCTTTCTCTGAGTAAGCTCTGCACCTTTCCATTCATCCATGGCTTTCTATTTGGAAAAACCCGGATATTCTTGTCCACAGTTACAGTGTCGGTGCAGAACTTGATGTAGTCCAGAACAGCCGAGGTATACTGCTCCAGGTCCTGGTGCTTGAATACGTCCCAGTCAGTTGTTTCAAAGCAGTCCTGCAGCTGTTGAGAGGCACCTTCAGGCCAGGTCTGAACAGTCTTAGATGTAGAAAGAGCAGTTTTGCTGAGGGGGGTGTATGCTGGAATCATAAGCAGGTACAGATGGTCTGACTGGCCCAGATGTGGCAGTGGCACAGCCCTGAAACCCAGCTTGATGTTAGAGTAGACTTTATCCAGTGTGTTGTTCCCTCTTGTAGGGCATTTAACATGCTGATGGAACTTGGGTAGAACAGTCTTTAAATCGACATGGTTAAAGTCTCCTGCAATGATGTGTACAGCCTCAGGATATCTGCTCTGTTGACTGCAAACCGTGTCATGTAAGAGACTAACAGCCGAGTTAGCATTAGCATCAGGGGGAAGATAAACAACAGTGATCAAAACAGCTGTAAACTCACGGGGCAGATAGATGGGCCTGCATTTAACAGTCATGTACTCCAGGTCCGAAGAGCAGTGGCTGTTCACAGTCATACTGTCTGTACACCAGCTGTTGTTTACATACAAGCACACACCCCCTCCTCTGCTCTTACCGGAGGTCCGCATTCTGTCATGCCGGTGCGTTGTCCTGCCGGCTAGCTCGATGGCTGCATCAGGAATGGATGAATGAAGCCAGGTCTCAGTGAAGAGCAAAACGCAGCAGTCCTTCACGGTCCTGTTTGTAGCCACCAGCAGTCTCAACTCATCCATTTTATTCGGGAGTGATCTTACATTGGCGAGGAAAACACTGGGTAACGGAGGTCTATGAGGCCGTTTACGTAGCCTCTCCAAAACGCCAGCTCTGCCGCCTCTTTTCTGCCTCCTTTCTCTGCGCCGTCTCCGTCTGCGACCCCCCCTCACAGGGATGATGAACCACAAAGAGCCAGGTGGTCTGGCGATGTCCACCGGGATGTTGTGAGAGTGGAGGAAGTCAGCCATAACCGCCTGCTCACTTTGTGCTCCTATATGTAGGAGTTCGTGCCGTCTGTATGTTATAATGTCCGCCCGACATAATGGTGATGTGTTGAGCCACAGTTGAAGCACACATAACAACATACACAATTTCACAGAGCACCGAAAAGGAGAGCACTGAGCCGCTGCAACTATGCGCGCCGCCATCTTGGATCTTGAGTTGAGCTTTTTAACCAGCTGCAGCTGTGTGACTGCATTAGTAATTTGTACCCACTGTTCACTCTTCCTGTCCTAAGGAGTGCAGCTAATGACCACTCCACAAGCCCTCATGGTGGAGCCATTTGTTTACATTTGTTTGTTTTTACAAATAGCAAGATGGTGCCAGTGTGTCTGGTAAGCCGTCTGTCAGGCCTGAGGGGTAAACTACAAACAAAGTTCAACACAGCCAGCATTTGCATTTGCTGGCTCGACAAAACCTAAAACTCGAGATTGTGGATATCACAACAGTGGTTATCAGCTGTCTCTGTTAAGTAGGGCATTCTGCTTGCTCTGTCTGCACTCATGGACATTTTGTGGGTCATGTGATTCTTTATCTGTATGATGGATGGATGGATGGATGATCCCTATGAGTGCTGCCTACTCCAATCAGAGACATTGTCAGATGGTGACAAAATGGTGATTAACCATTTTGTCACCATCAGAAAAAATAGATTCTTGATCCTTGATTGCTTTGCAATCAAGGATCAAGAATTCAGGCTGCATCAAGCCTGGATCCAGTTTGGTTCCAGTCCTTTCCCAGCTCATCCCATCCAGATCCATTTTAGAGCCTTTCATAGTGACTTATTTTGTCCTGACACTCAATGTGTAATTGTAACAAATTGCAGTTTCTTACAGTTCCTTTTCAAATGGTTCATTGTCTCAAAACTGTACAGAAATAACTCAAATCTAGCTAACAAACATTATTATATTTCTTATTTCCTCTGTCAGATATCTTTATCAATACTGAATGAAATAAACATCATATATAAAATATGGACAGCTTTACACAGCACCTGTTGAAGAACAGTTACTTCATGTAAAAAATATATTAGTAAATATTAAATGCTAAGCTCAACACTTAATCACTTACTTTCTTATACATGAATATACTTTCTGAGAAGCCTTTGAGTTTGAGAATGTTCTTACATTACACATGTAAGAACCTTGCACATGTTCTTACATTACATTACAAGTACTTACAATAAGCACTTGTTTAAAGCATATTTGCTACACTTAATTTTTCTGGATTGTCAAACAAATTTTAATATTGGACAAAGATAACTTGAGTAAATACAAACTGCATTTTAGAAATTATTTCTTTTATTACAGAAAAAAAGCTATCCAAGTCCACCGGGCCTTACTTGAAAAAGTAATTGCCCCCTAAACCTAATAATTGGTTGTGCCACTCTTGGCAACAAGATCTGCAAGCAAGCATTTGTGATAACTGACAGTGTTTCTGTGGAGGAATTTTGTCCCACTCATCTTTCAGAATTGTTTAATTCAGCCACAGTGAAGGGTTTTCAATCATGAATGGTCTGTTTAAGATCATGCCAAAGCATCTTCTTTTGGATTTTCCTGTTAGAAAGCAGAATTCATGCTTACATTAAGTACAGCAAGTAGTCCAAGTCATGTTAGCAATGCAGGCCCAGCTGAAAAATTTTCCTTTCACACAAACTGCTGTGTTACTTTCAGTCTGTTTGTCTTCATACTTTCCCATAGTAAATTTCATGTTCCTTTGAAAAATCAACCGTTGCCAGTACACTTTTCAATAATTGGTCAGATGCTGCCAAAGCAACCCCTTTTCCAGCATAAATAACAGGGGAAATCCTGGGTTAACTTAGCAGATTGATAGCCAGCTTTCTGGGACTGCTTATCCTGATAGGCAGTGTTAAGTGAATCCAGATAACAGAAAGCTACCCAGGGTATGTTAAACTCAGTTTGTAGTACAGGTTTCTGGTGTATGATCGTCAAGCACTTCTTGATATCAGATCATCCAACAAAACTTGGATAAAGCATGATTTAGATGGCTTCCACCATTTATGGCATCTGTATCAGCTTACCTCTGTTGCTCACCTGCTGTTACTTTACAGAGGAAGCATTCCAGAAAACAGAGAAGTGGAGAGGTGTTTTGCTGAGAATTAAGGCTTACTTCTGGCTAGGGCTTAGCAACAGCAGAAGCAAGTAGGTAAACAGTCTGAGGCAGGGACCCAACATCAGCAGTGTCACATGATCATCCACATTTTGACAATTCAATTCAGTTTTGTTTAGCGCCAAATTACAACAGTCGCCTCAAGGCGCTGGAGCTTCCAATGTTTTGCATGCATGTTCTCCTGCATTTCCGTACCTTATAGCAGCCATTTTGACGATGATGTGCCACACCCACTCATTATGTATGGACATGTGTCCATCCCTAAATTTATTATTCTAGGTCTAAAGGTCATTGATGCCAACTTTTATGCTTTCTTCACAATCTGAACAACTGGTCGAATTTTTGACCTTAGAACCTGCACCATGGCTGGTTTTCTGCATTCACATTAACATGAATTATAATAACTGCAACCACAGTCTAAAACCAAGAACAACAGTGAAAGCAAGTTATTTTAAAATGGAAAACAGACTAGTGCTCTGTGTGTTGTTATGCAGTTGTTATACAGTACTTAGCTATTTTTTTTTTTTTTTTGTCATTGTCCTTTTCTTTTCTTTATCCATAACTGCCATTTGAGACTCTTTTCTGACTTTAATTGAAAATTGCTAAGAGACAAAAGCAAGACTTGAAAATGATGGAACTGATCATGGGACATGAAACTCATGTTCCATTCCCTCGTGTTTATCTTTGGGTTTCAACAGTTGCCTTTGTTTGAATTGACTGTAGTGCAGCTTCTTTTTCTTTGTACCGTTCCCTTCTTATTGGACATTAAATTCCAATAAGGACATTAAGTCATCCTTTTGACTTGTATCTGTGCTTGATTGTATTTATGTTTATTTGTCTTTGTTTAGCTGATGAGTATTCCATGAGGCCCTCGGGGATCTTCTTTCAGCTGCAATCAATGTTTAATTGTTCAGATTTTGCTTCCTTTCAGTGTTTCAGCATGTGTAAGTGATTTTTCTCTCTCTGTCTCTCTGTAGCAGTCCATGAGTTCCCCAGGGATTACTTCACCAACAAGCAGCGCACTGAAGGAGCAGTGGGCCTGCACGTCCTTTGTGTGAGTGTCACCTGCAGCACTTTAAAATGTACTTGTACTTGTAATGTACTTGAATGTTTTAGTGTTAAAGTTGTAAAGTAGTTTCTGGTTTCTGCACACAAGGAATGTGTGCAGTTGGAAGGGAAGCAAGACTGGGAGCATTCGAGGTGAATTCAAGGTGTTCTACCATGGTGTAGATGGGACGGGAAGTTGAGTGGGGGTAATTATACTCCACTCTGCATTTAATCATTAATTGATATTAATCTCTGGCTCTCTTCCACAGCATGTCTTTCTCTCCCCTCAGCCCAACCGGTCGCGGCAGATGACTGCCCCTCCCTGAGCCTGGTTCTGCTGGAGGTTTCTTACTGTTAAAAGGGAGTTTTTCCTTTCCACTGTCGCCAAGTGCTGCTCATAGGGGGTCGTTTTGACTTTTGGGTTTTCTCTGTATTATTGTAGGGTCTTTACCCACAATACAAAGCGCCTTGAGGCGACAGTTTGTTGTGATTTGGCGCTATATAAATAAAATTGAATTGAATTGAATTAATCTTGAAAGACGAGTATGTGAACAGTTTGTCGGAGGTGAAGAGAGTGTCAGACAGAAAGGTGAGTTTGAAAGCGGAAGTTGAAGGGTTGATGTTGAATGTTGCTAGTGCATATGCTCCTCACCCAGTGGGAAGGAAGATATGTAAGAGTGGAGGAAGGTACACACAGGCAGAATATATCTTATGCAGAAGATGCAACCTGAAATAGATTGCAAGGTGGTGGCAGGGGAGAATGTAGTTAGGCAGCATCAGATGGTATTCTGTAACATGAAGAAGAGGAAGCAAGTTAATGCAAGTTGAAGAAGGAAGAATACTGTGCAGAGTTCAGAATGGAGTTGAAACAGGCTTTAAGTGGAATCTAGCAGGGAAGTGTTGCCAGATAACTGGTAATGTACAGCTGAAATGATAATGGAAAACGAAGTGTTTGTTTGTTGTAGCCCGTGGATAGGAAAAAAGCGGGAAAAGAGACTTGGTGGGAAATGAGGAAGCACAAGAAAGTATTCAAAGGAAAAGGTTAGCAAAGAAAAAGTGGGATAGTCAGAGAGATGAAGAATGTAGACAAGAGTATTGGGAGGCTAGGTATACAGCAAAGAGAGAGGTGGCAAAGGAAAATAATTATGGTGAGTTATAGGGCTGCAACGATTCCTCGAGTAACTCAAATAATTCAATTATAAAAAATCATCAAAGCAAATTTGTTGCATTGATGCTTCGTTTAAACTCTGCAGCGCTCAGGTGTCTCCCTGTAGGTGAGCATTACTAGAGCATTTCACCCACATTAGTAGCATTACAGTTCTCCGTAGGTGTCGTCTAATTCTTGTGGGTTTAATGGCGGTGGGCAAACCAACACTACTGCCACCTACTGGATTGGAGTGTGGATCAGGCGTTAGGAAAAAAAAAACCCTCAGATTCTAAAGTTCTCCATCACTGCGACGGATTCCCTTTAACACCAAGTGGATCATCGCTGACATGTTTTTCCATGCCCCCACCACTCTCTGCCTTATTTGTGTGTTGTGCTCACTGTGCTGAGAATTTCAAGCTCTTATTTTTTTCTCTACTTTAGCTCCCGGAATGGATCAGTATAACCATAGATATATTGCTATAGTGAATGCCGCTATTAGCACTAGCGATAGTTTGGTACCGGAAGGACCACTTCCCCGTCAAAATATTTTTTATACTTTCATCCCTGGTTAGTGACTAAATATAGACCTGCAGTAGAAACATATTTAGGAGAATACTTGTGAATACAAAGCATTACAACATTACGCTCTTGGAGCCCCCAGTTTTTCAACAAAAACACTGATAACACAACAGCAGCAGGCAGCTGTTTTACGTGCAGTTTGTCAGTGCAAGAGCAAAGAGGTGGAGCCGTTATAGAGACGGTGAGCTCAGGTGGAGCGAAAGGAAATGTTTTTCTAGTAACCACCATTAAACGTTTACTGGGAAACAGCTGGAGGTCCTTTATCAACCACCTCATCAGCAAGTGAAGAAAAGAGAACTTTGTAGCTGTTCCATCCACCGCTGTTTGTTTCACACAGCGAAAAACTGCAGTACAGAAGTTAATATGCAGATGAACTGTTAATACAAAAAAAGTATTTCTTATCCGATTACTTGAGTAATCGATGGAATAATCGATAGAATACTCGATTACTAAAATAATCACTAGTTGCAGCTCTAATGTGAGCTGGACTCTCAGAAAGGACTTGTGTCTATTGGCTAGATAGAGAAAGGATGTGCCGCAGGTTAGGGTGATTAAGGATAGCAATGGAAATGCACTAACAAGTGAGATGTGTTGAGAAGATAGAAGGAATACTTTGAAGAGATGAAGAAAATGAGAGTGAGAGAGAACAGCTGGAGGACAGTTAGTTGAAGATGTTGAGGTTTTCACTGGTGACCAGGATGGACAAGACTAGAAATGAATACATCAGAGGGGCAATGAGTTGAGCAGTTTGGAGACAAAGTTAGCGAGGCAAAGCTGAGATGGTTTGGACATGTGCAGAGGATAGTGGATAGATTGGACAAAGGGTGTTGAATATGTAGTTGCCAGGCAGGAGAAAAAGAGGAAGACCACAGAGAAGATTTATGGAAGTAGTGACAGAGGAGGATGCTAGTGACAGGGTGAGATGGAGCCACATGATCCACTGTGGTGTCTCCTAAAGGGAACAAAAAGAAGCATTATGATCCACGTCAGTTGGATCCCCTGAGAGTAGCAAAAGTAGCTTCTTCTAATTTATTTTACTCATGTTTTAGCTGACAAGGGTTTTTTTCTAACCCCATTGTTAATGCTACACTAGGGTCACATTAGGGAAAACAGTAGTTGGAGACTGCAGCACGATCCAAATTAGATAACAATAAACATGAACAAGTAATCTTGTTGCCTTTGAAATAGCTGCTTTGAAGACTGGGACCATGTCTGCAACCCCTCACAGTCAGTTGCAAGTTCAAAGCATCAAGACAGCAATAAAATGGCAATAAGACAGACTCAGTTTGCTATCAGTTTGTGATTGAATAAGGGTAAAGCTGGTAATTACATGCATTTCACATCAAATTGTAAATTTATGAATTCATGCATAAATTCAGAAATTCATCCACAAAATGGTAGCATAATTGGTCCACAATGGAGATTTTAACCGTGGTGTTCAGCAACCACGTTTTTGACATCATCATAAAGAAGCCCACCTATGCTCATACATATAATGAAGGCATATTTTCCAAAATTTCCATGACAAACAGAGTTTTAATAATATGTGGGTGTATTATTGTATCTACTTCGTTTGTGCTGGGCCTTCAGGTTTAGTCTCAGCAAACATCAGGTGAATTATAATAACAGAAGCTGTGATTCCCCTGTAATAAGAGAAAAAGCAGGGCTAGACAGTTGTGTGTACTGTTCCTCACCTGTGTGTCTTTGGGCCCCTGCAGGCAGTCTACATGTTCTACGCTCTGGCTTTGGTGTGTGATGACTACTTTGTCCCATCACTAGAGAAGATATGTGAGGTAAGAAACCATTGCAGACTGTTACTGCACTGCTGCTGAGCTAAAATCAACACACACTCTCTCACTATCACGCTGTGATGGTTAGAATATCTTTGTGTCTCCCTGTCCACTAGCGTCTTCATCTTAGTGAGGACGTTGCTGGAGCGACCTTCATGGCAGCAGGCAGTTCAGCGCCTGAACTGTTTACCTCTGTCATTGGTGAGACACACTGAAACACACACATACACACATTTTATATATATCACTTTAGCCATACAATAGAAGGCAGCACTTCATATTACACTTTGTAATAACATGTTAGTAATAGTGGTATACTTATTATTACTTAATAAGTAAATACATGTATAAAATGTGTAATATGGTAATTATCCATTTTGACTTTTATCATGTATAAATGGTCACATCCATTCATCCATTTTCTTCTACTTATTCAATTTAACCTATTTAATATTATTTCTATCACAGTTCAGGGTTCTAGCCAGAAAAGAATTTCAGCCGGCTGCACATGTGTTGGGGTGGTGCTAATTAGCATTAGCTTGTTAATGCTAATTATTATGGCTAATAATAATACAATAATATATTATTAGCAATAATAATATAATATGCTAATTATTATTTATTAACATTCAGCTGTAGATGTACATGAGAAAATGCTCAAAAATAAACTATTGGCATATTTAAATAATAATGCTCCTCAAATAAATTAATGCTTATTTTCCTGTATAGAAAAAACTCACAGCTGTGCTATTAAAATGTCAATAGAAAAGATACAGAGCAAAAGATTAAAAAGCTGACTTATTCTTTAAAAAGCCAGTCTGGTGAAGTCTACTTCACTGGAAAGTCCTGAGACATCTAGTACTCTGTGCAAATAGCAAAACATGTAAACAGACTGAATACTCTTGGGGGTCCAGACGATGCCAAAGCATACGAACAGACGCAGTATGAAAGCTGTATGTACACAAAACACAGTGACAGTGCAGGATTTCAGGTTTCCAAAACTCTCTAAAAGTCATCGACATCACCAGAAGAAGTCCCTAAATTTGTCGCTAGTTGCTTTTTGAAAAAAGTTGCCAGCAACATCTGAAAAGCCGCTAAATCTAGCAACAAAGTCCCTGTTGGCCATGCTGTCACTTCCTGCACGATTTACGGGTGAGTGGTGAGAGAGAGAGTCGGGGCAGTGTGAAGTTGTGCAGAGACAAATTGGAAGAAGAGAAAGGTGAACTGATGAATCTACAAGTATGATTGTAATGTGACATAGACTATATCGAAATAAACAATATTGTCTCATCTTATATAGCATATGAAAATATATCGATATTTCTTAAAAACTCGATATATCGCCCAGCCCTAAACAGGACTGTCACAAGATTGCATGTGCATATTGTGAATGAAACTTGCCAAGGCCAGTCGCAGATTGCAAATTGCAGTGAAATAATACTATAGTGCAGCGATCTACTAAAAAAAAAAGAAAATCAGCCTGGTATCGGCAATGTGGTAGCATTCGCGGAGTGTGCACGCCCGCTTTCTAATTGCAGTGATAGAACAGTTCCGATAAATAGCAAACTGGTGAAATTCTCAGCCCGGTGCAATACGACCTCAGCATGGCGCAGTGCCAGACGATCAACCGCTGGCTAGAACCCTGCAGTTATATCACCTTATTGACAATTTTTAATCCTAATATTGTACTGATATTACCATTGTTACAGCCCTAGTAGACCTAATATGTTTCTGCCTGTGTGGGTTAGTTAGGGTCCTTTGTAGCTGACTCCTCTCCAATAGACTAGTATGTAGGGATTTCACCAGAACACATACTTAGTGTACCTTTAAATACCAAAATTCTGAAAATGCAATGGCACTTTTTTGCTGGGTTTTTTTGTTTGTTTGGTTGGTTGGTTTTTTTGGTTTTTTTATACTCCTGTGTGAGGATAAAGTGAGAGGATATTGTTGTCATAGAAATCTTGGAGTCATTTTTGACCAGGATATGTCCTTCAGTGCACATATTAAACAAATATATAGGACCACTTTTTTTGCATTTGCGCAGTATTTCTAAAATTAGAAACATCCTGTCACAGAGTGATGCTGAAAAGCTAATTCATGCATTTATTACTTGTAGGCTTGGACTATTGTAATTCATTATTATCAGGCTGTCCTAAAAACTCCCTGAAAAGCCTTCAGCTGATCCAAAATGTTGCAGCATTTGCAGTACTTCCAGGACTAGAAAGAGAGAGCATATTTCTCCCATATTGGCTTCCTGTTAAATCCAGAACTGAATTTAAAATCCTGGTTCTCACATCTTAAAGACCTCATAGTACCATATAACCCCAATAGAGCACTTCACTCTCAGACTGCTGGCTTACTTGTGGTTCCTAGGATATTTAGAAGTAGAATGGGAGGCAGAGCCTTCAGCTTTCAGGCCCCGCTTCTGTAGAACCAGCTCCCAATTTGGATTTGGGAGACAGACACCCTCGTTATTTTTAAGATTAGGCTCAAAACTTTTCTTTATGATAAAGCTTATAGTTAACTGGATCAGGTGACCCTGAACCATCCCTCTACTGCACACATTATTTGGCATCATTTACTGATTCACTTTGGGCCATTTAATTGCAAAAACTATTTTTTTTATATTTCAGACCCCCCCCTCCCCAAGATATTTTTTGTGGTATAAAACTACAGAGAAAATTATTAACTCAGAGATCATGAGGCAACTGTTACAGAGCAATAAAAACACCAGAAGTGTTTCCAAAAATGTCAACAAATGATGAAACAAAGAACTGAAAAACCCTTGAAACATATAGGCTCAGGTTTGTATGGCTCATTGTCATGCCATGTTGATACTCATGTTGTGAGACATTGTTGTCATTCTGTGTGTGAAACTTCACAAAACAGTTCTTGTATGCTGTAAAACAGAGGTGCACATTACATTTTATACACATTGCTTTTGGTTTTCCTTTGCACCCAGGAACTCTCCATCTTTCTTTGTGCACTGAGAGTGGCAGTGGTAGGTGCTCATCTCGTAACCAGAGGGTTGCTGGTTCGAGTCCCCGTCTGAGCACATGCTGTGAAGACACTTAACCCACATTGCCTAAGTGTCAATGTGGTTGTGTGGTGTGGTGTGATTGGAGAGGCCGTAGGTGCAAATTGGCAGCCGTGCTGCCAATTTGCTGTAGGTGCAAATTGGAATCACGGTGGTGGAAGGCTACATTAGTAGCCTTCCACCACCACTGATAGGTTCAGATCATTTTAATAAACTCAAAGAACAAACACACAACTCTTTAACTTGCGCAAGGAGGAGAGATCCGTTCCTTAAGTTCAGCTCTCGGCTGAGCGGAAGTGATCTGTCCCGAGGGACGGCTTCCTGCGCAGCGCTTTTTTTGCAGACTTTGACAATAAAATCACGTGGGTTACACAGAACTCAGTTTACAACATGTAATAAACAACGTTCTCGGCTTCTTCCTTACCATATATGGTAGTAAGTGTACCGTGGAATGTACATACGTAACATGGCGTACGTGAGATACGTATCATATGTGTGTTCTGTAGGCTTGAAACAGCCTGCGGGTAACTACAACTTCCTCTTTAAGAAATGCCACCATGTGTTTCCATTTCAAACATAAAAACAACAGTATAATGTGTACATAAAACAACTTATGAAAGCATACAAACAGAAGTTATGATAATTCATAATAAACAGAATGGAATTTATACTATAATTCCAACAACCACCAAGTATGATTGAGGTGTGAATGAATAGTGCATGAAATTGTAAAGCATCTTTGAATATCTTAAAAAGTGCTATATAAGTCTAATTCATTATTATTTGTTCTCACATATTGTTGGCCATTGTGATGACCTGTCCAAGCGGATAGATATCATGATTAGGAATGGAGCCATGGGCCCCTGCTACTTCCTCTTCTCCTCATACTTTTGAGATATCCCATCTCTGGTTTGCCCTCTCTTGCTTTTCTATTTTTGATTTGGACAGACTTTGCACAGAACTGCACACACTTTGTGCAGTTTGGGATTTGAATCCATACACGTGCATGTGGTCACTTTTTGTCATCCCATTCTCAGTGCAGTCCAGTCTGTAAAGCAGCCAGCATGTCACCACTGCCATGTATATCAAAGTAAAGGCAGTGGTACCACTTTTTTTGAGTGTTTGGGTTACCTTACCTTACCTAAGGTGCCCTAAGCCCAAGCCTATAAGTCTCCCTCTAGAAGTACCCCTTACTGCACAACGTTGCCCTGAGGCAACGAAAAGAAAAACTGAATTTCTGAAAATACAAAATAAAAAAAAAAATTTAAAAACCTGACAAAATCCCTCTCTACAACTTCATAAACACTCCTGTATTTTTTTAATTTAGGATTTATGTCATTTTAAATGATTACTAGGGCAATTATTCTTACCTTCTTCTCACACCATGTGCTGCTTGGACAATGTGTCAGAAAAGGATGTCCTGCCTACAAATCATGCTTGATAGTGACTCCAACATGTTATTGGACTGAAATTTAATCCTTTTTAAAACATTCTGATTGGTTTGCATCATTTAAGTTCACATGTACTGGGCATGGGGCTTAAAAAAACCTTTTGCCCCAGGGCAACGCTGTGCTATAGAGGGCTAAGTTATGATAGAATAAGTCTAGGCTGCTGGGGGGTTCTCATGACTCACTGTTTCTTTTCATTCACCTCTTTTTACTCTGTTTATACCCCACCTCTGCATTTAATCATTAGTTATTATTAATCTCTGGCTCTCTTCCACAGCATGTCTTTTGCCCCATCTCTCTCCCCTCAGCTCCAACTGGTCACAGCAGATGACTGCCCCTCCCTGAGCCTAGTGCTGCTGGAGGTTTCATCCTGTTTAAAGGGAAATGCTTGCTCACAGGGGGTCGTTTTGACTGTTGGGTTTTCTCTGTAATTATTGTAAGGTCTTTATCTTACAATATAAAGTTCCTTGAGGTGACTGTTTATTGTGATTTGGCGCTATATAAATAAAATTTAATTGAATTGAATCTGTCCATCCGTCCAGGCGTCTGTCCATGAGGTTTTACCTTTCCGCTCTATAGACTCCAAAAACACAAGGAGTTGAGTCATGAAATTTGGCATATGGGTTCTTTCCCCTTCAAAGATGTGCAACCCAATATGCTATTGATATGCAGCTTCTTTCACGAGCCAGATTGGCTTAGTCTAATCATGTGATCACATTGTGCTGTGTGATTGGCTATGGCTACTTGACCATTATTGACTGAAATTGAGAGAACTGGGGACTACATTTCTAGGTTAAGAGCCAGTCTGTCTATAGTAACATCAGTTCTACGGCTGCAGCCTCATTTATTAGCCTGTTATGCCAACTTCTGATTGGCTGAGCATTGTCTAACATGTTGGTGAGATATGGCTCATGGCCATAAATAGTAGAGGCTATGACTCGTCATTGAGCAATATTAAAGCCATACCTACAGCTCAACAATAGTGCTCAAGTGTACACAAAATATTATGAAGTAGAACAACTACCATACCAACCAAACTTCAAGATAGTGGAACTGGAGAACCGATATGGGTAAGCAACTTAATGATTCTACCATAATAGTGACCTGGCCAATGAGCAAGCCAGTGGGGAATACTCAAGATACTAAAGCCTGGTCAGCAGGTTACCAACAACTTACCTTTCAAAATAAGAGCCAGGAGACTGCCCAGGAGTAAATAAATTTAAAAAAATAATTTAAAAAATGCTAAAATAAGTTGCTGAATATACTTTGGCACCTGCTGATGCAACTGGGCAGCCCACCATAATAAAGCCCATGAGCAGGAAACACTGCTATTCTAACCTCTATAATGCAACAAATGCACAGAATTACTTATTATGTAAGTGCCATTAATAGTTACCAAGTTGAAAAAGAGCTTTGGATCTGTGAACTACATCAAGAATACCAAAGAGCCTCACCAAGCAGGATGCCTCTATAACCTGTGGACAGATGGTTTGCCATGTGTGGTAATCAGTGATTTCCTTTCCATTTGTACAGGCGTTTTCATCACTAAAGGTGATGTTGGGGTCGGGACCATAGTGGGATCTGCTGTCTTCAACATCCTCTGCATTATTGGAGTGTGTGGGATATTCGCTGTTCAGGTACTGAATAAAACAGTGATTCTTAACCAGCATTTTACACACTGCAACACAAAAAGATACCAACTAAACTCAGATACTGTATCCACCTCATGCAATGGCAAGTAAAACAGAGCAGGGGATGTAACATGTTTGTGTCCTGCCCCTTCTTTATTTTTATGCCACAGTTTAAACCAAAACCTTTCTGGCCCAAGTCAGCAATTAATATGTGTCCTGTTCACTGGTGTAATCCCACGAGGAAAAGAGAAACATACTTGAAAGGTTTTTTCCCCTACATTACATAACAGCCAAACAGACACACATGCAAACACAAAGAGCCCAGTTTATGTTACTAGCACACAGCAGTGAGTACCCTGTGGGATGTATTATGGTTATTGTGGGTATTGATTTTTAGAAATGTTAAGTAATTTGTATTATTACTGTTTTCATGTCTTTTTTTTATGTATGTAACAGGTCTCTCTTGTAAATGAGACAATGAGTCTCAAGAGATTTTTCTGTATAAATAAAGGATTAATAATGTATTACCCAACAAAACAGCGACATTCATGGAAATTTGAAACTGCTGGCTAAGGCTAATCATAGATTTGGTAAGATCGTTATTCACGTCGGCAGTAATGACACCCGGTTACACCAATTGGAGTCACTAAAATTAATATTGACTCAGTGTAGTTTTATAGTTTTCTCTAGGCCCCTCCCCAATCAGACTAGGAGCGACATGTTTAGCCGCATGTTCTCCTTGAATCGCTGACTGTCTGAGTGGTGTCCAAAAAACAACGTGGGCTTCATAGATAATTGGCAAAGTTTCTGGGGAAAACCTGGTCTTGTTAGGAGAGACGGCATCCATCCCACTTTGGATAGAGCAGCTCTCATTTCTAGAAATCTGGCCAAATTTATTAACCCTCCTAAAACCTGACTACCCAGGGTTGAGACCAGGAAGCAGAGTTGCAGTCTTACACGCCTCTCTGCAGCTTCTCTCCTCCTGCCATCCCCCCAAAACCCCATCCCCATCGAGTCGGTGCCTGCTCCCAGACCACCAAAAAACAAAGCTAAAATCAGCAAAAAACTATTTAAGCATAAAAGTTCAAAAACGATAAATAATATAGCTTCATCAACTGGACCAAAGAAAAAAACAATTAAATGTGGATTATTAAACATTAGCTCTCTCTCTTCCAAGTCCCTATTAATAAATGATTTAATAATTGATCAACATATTGATTTATTCTGCCTTACAGAAACCTGGTTACAGCAGGATGATTGTTAGTTTAAATGGATCAACACCCCTGAGTCACAGTAACTGTCAGAAAGCTCAACGCACAGGTCGAGGAGGAGGATTAGCTGCAATCTTCAATTCCAGCTTATTAAACAATCAAAGACCCAGACAAAGTTTTAATTATTTTGAAAGCCTGACTCTTAGTCTTGTCCACCCTAATTGGGAAACTCAAAAACCTGTTTTATTTGTTACTGTCTATCGTCCACCTGGTCCTTACTCAGAGTTTCTGTCTGATTTCTCAGACTTTTTATCTGATTTAGTGCTCAGTTCAGATAAAATAATTATAGTGGGTGATTTTAACATCCATGTAGATGCTGAGAATGACAGCCTCAACACTGCATTTAATCTATTGTTAGATTCAATTGGCTTCTCTCAAAATGTAAAGGAGCCCACCCACCACTTTAATCATACTCTGGATCTTGTCCTGACATATGGCATAGAAACTGAAGACTTAACAGTATTCCCTGAAAGCCCCCTCCTGTCTGATCATTTCTTAGTAACATTTACATTTACTTTAATGGATTACACAGCAGTGGGGAATAAGTTTTATTATAGTAGAAGTCTTTCTGAAAGTGCTGTAACTAAGTTTAAGGATCTAATTCCTTCATTATTATGCTCTTCAGTGCCAACACAGTGCAGAGCAGCTACCTAAACTCTGCTCCCAGTGAGGTTGATTTTACATCCTCACTGCATACAACTTTGGATACTGTAGCTCCTCTGAAAAGGAAAGCTTCAAATCAGAAGTGCCTGACTCCGTGGTATAATTCACAAACGCACAGCTTAAAGCAGATAACCCGAAAGCTGGAGAGGGAATGGCGTCTCACTAAATTAGAAGATGCTCATTTAGCCTGGAAAAAGAGTTTGTTGCTCTATAAAAAAAGCCCTCTATAAAGCTAGGACATCTTACTACTCATCATTAATTGAAGAAAATAAGAACAACCCCAGGTTTCTTTTCAGCACTGTAGCCAGGCTGACAAAGAGTCAGAGCTCTGTAGAGCCGAGTATTCCTTTCACTTCAAATAGTAGTGACTTCATGGATTTCTTTACAAATAACATTTTAGACATTAGAGAAAAAATTGTTCATAATCATCTCAAAGATTTATCTTCATGTTCAGCTGCTTTCAGCACTGCTGGTATTTATTTAGACTCTTTCGCTCCAGTTGATCTTTTGGAGTTAACTTCAATAGTTACTTCCTCCAAACCAGCAACATGTTTATTAGATCCCATTCCAACTAGACTGTTCAAAGAAGTCTTTCCAATTATTGATGCTTCAATCCTAAAAATGATCAATCTGTCTTTATTAGTTGGCTATGTACCACAGACCTTCAAGGTGGCTGCAATTAAACCACTACTTAAAAAGCCATCACTTGACCCAGCTGTCTTAGCTAATTATAGGCCAATCTCCAACCTTCCTTTTCTCTCAAAGATTCTTGAAAGAGTAGTTGTAAAACACTTAACTGATCATCTGCAGAAAAACAGTTTATTTGAAGAGTTTCAGTCAGATTTCAGAATTCATCACAGTACAGAAACAGCATTAGTGAAGGTTACAAATGATCTTCTTACAGCCTCTGACAGTGGACTCATCTCTGTTCTTGTCCTGTTGGACCTCAGTGCAGCTTTTGATACTGTTGACCATAACATTTTATTACAGAGATTAGAGCATACTATAGATATTAAAGGTAGCATTGCATCAATTTTCATTGTTATGCAGATGATGCTCAGCTTTACCTATCAATGAAGCCAGATGACGCACATCAATTAGTTAAACTGCAGGAATGTCTTAAAGACATTAAGGCCTGGATGACCTCTAATTTCCTGCTTCTAAATTCAGATAAAACTGAAATTCTTGTACTCGGCCCCACAAATCTTAGCAACATGGTGTCAAACTAGATACTTACTCTGGATGGCATTACTTTGGCCTCCAGTAACACTGTGAGAAATCTTGGAGTCATTTTTGACCAGGACATGTCCTTCAATGCACATATTAAACAAATATGTAGGACTGCTTTTTTGCATTTGCGCAATATTTCTAAAATTAGAAACATCCTTTCTCAGAGTGATGCTGAAAAGCTAATTCATGCATTTATTACTTCTAGGCTGGACTATTGTAATTCGTTATTATCAGGCTGTCCTAAAAGCTCCCTGAACAGCCTTCAGCTGATCCAAAATGCTGCAGCTGGAGTACTGACAGGGACTAGAAAGAGAGAGCATACAGTAATCCCACGCTACTTCGCGGTTCGCTTTTCGCGGACTCGCTGTTTCGCGGGTTTTCAATCAATATTAGTGTAAACTATTTATTGCGGTATTTTCACTGTTTCGTGGATTTTTGCGGTACTCGTTCTTCACATGCGTAGTACGTGTTGTACAGTAATGTATATATTTGGTGTATAAGTGTGTGGGGAGGGTTTATAAAAACTTAGTGTATAATAGTATAGTATAATAGTGTATACATTAGTTATGCTGCTATAGGCCTAGGCTGCTGGGGGGTTCCCATAATGCACTGTTTCTTTTCATTCACCTTATTTACTTTGTTTATACTCCACTCTGCATTTAATCATTAATTGTTATTAATCTCTGGCTCTCTTCCACAGCATGTCTTTTCTCTCCCCTCAGCCCAACCGGTCGCGGCAGATGACTGCCCCTCCCTGAGCCTGGTTCTACTGGAGGTTTCTTCCTGTTAAAAGGGAGTTTTTCCTTCCCACTGTCGCCAAGTGCTGCTCATAGGGGGTCGTTTTGACTGTTGGGTTTTCTCTATATTATTGTAGGGTCTTTACCCACAATACAAAGCGCCAATACAAAGTGCCTTGTTGTGATTTGGCACTATATAAATGAAATTGAATTGAATTGAATTGAATTGAATTGAAAAACAAAAAAAGATGCCGTTGAACTCCTGCAAGTTGTAGGATTGTCTCAATCCCCTCTCTCTCTTTTTTTCTCTCTCTCTCTGTCTCCCTCTTGTTCTTCCAGGTGATCCGTCTTTCCTGCTGGCCTCTACTGAGAGACTCACTCTATTACACCTTATCAATCTCTGCTCTTATTGTGGTAAGGAGCAGCCTAAGGTTAACATATTAGCACATCAAATTATTTAAAGCTCCATGGTGAAGTTTCTTGGTGGAGAAATATTCTTACCTAACTAAGCAGCCTTTTATTTACACTGATCTTTTTCCTATCCATCTGTAATTATTCCTTTATGCCTTAGACATACTGGTTCTAATTCTCTGATTTTCACTTCTCTCCTTATTGCAGTTCATATATGATGAAAAAGTAGTTTGGTAAGTTAGCTATACACTTGTTTAAAAAAAATCTTTGATGGCCCTTGGTTACAGCTGCCACTTACAGTGTAAACATGATGAACTGGTTCTAAATGTGTTTTCCAGGTGGGAAGCTCTAACACTGATCCTGATGTATTTTGTCTACATTTTGATCATGAAGTAAGTACTCATTCATTTTGAGGCTTGAACAACATTCGGCTCTATGCTTGAGTGTAATGTAGACACTCAAGCATCATCCATCAAATCATCGCACATCATTCAAATCATTTAAAAATTTATAAAATTATGCAATTAATACAATGTGGATTAACTTCCCTTTTTAGATCATGGTTTCTGTCACTGCCACACTGCTGCAATTACTAGTAACAGTTACTAAAAGAGTTATTGGTAAAAGTAAACTTGTAATGGTATTCCTTCAATTAAAATGTCTGTTTCATTAAATCTGGTAAACTGTCCAGGATGTACCTCACCTCTCACCCCATCACAGCTGAGTTAACCCGATGGATAGATGGTGTGTTTCAGTGTGTTTTAACCAAATTCTGAATGGGTTGCAGCACAAAGCAGGTCATATTACTTGAAATGAAATAATGAAATTAAAATTAAATTATCATAGTTAAAATAAATTGAATACTAGGTGATAATATTCATAATTAATAATAAACCAGTTTTGTGGAATGCATTTGTTCAGGTAATTTATCCCCAACACTAAAATGACACTACATCAAACAAAACAGATACAAACACCTCACCATCATGCGAGCACAATGTTAACTTTAACCTGCCTCCTGCTCCAGGTTGAACTCCTACATCGTCCGTTTCCTGGAGAGGAGGAAGAAGAACTCGACCACTTTGAGAAACGGTGCAGCCAATAACGCTGAACTGGACGATGGTTGTGATGCTACAGCTGTTCTTTTAAAGAAAGGTACATTTTTATTGAGGTGTGGTATGCATAATGTGGAACTTCAGATTGAACTAGACTCACTGCTTCCTGCTGATTGTAGTCTGAATGCCAAGTTTAACTAATGTTTCCCTGGTTTATTTCAACAATGTGGCTCATATTTCATGTATGTGTCCTACAGCAAACCACCACAGGAAGACATCTGTGCTAATGGTGGACGAGCTGCTGTCAGCGTACCCTCACCAGCTGTCCTTCTCCGAGGCCGGTATGAGGATCATGATCACCAGCCACTTCTCCCCCAGAACTCGTCTCACCATGGCTTCAC